>NC_136525.1:46235648-46265648 GCF_053919585.1 Euprymna scolopes
TTGCACGTGTAATGATTTATATCTCTACGGTTTATGTGGTTCTGAACTAATTGTGGTTTCTGCTTTACAGGTGTTTGAACTGAGTCGGGTGTGAAATGGAACCTGTTGAATGTTGAGCAGTGATCCGGTTTTTGTATTTGAAAGGATGCACACCACAGGAGACTTTTGATGAAATGAAAGAAACTTATGGTGATAATGCCCCATCATATGACCTTGTAAAACGCTGGTATCATGAATTCAAACATCGCCGGAAGTCTGTGGAAGCAGCTCCCAGACCTGGTCGCCCCCCTTCTGCCATTGATGAGGCATCTGTCCGTTAATTTGAGGCTGCCATTTTGGAAGATTGGCGCATTATTATTTGCCAAATAGCCCAAGATGTCAAGATTATTACAGGGTCTGTGAAAACTATCATTCATGACCATTTGCATATACGTATATTCATAAGGTGTCTGCCAAATAGATTCCCAGGTTGCTCACGCCATTCCAGAAGCGAGAACGTGTCGAGTGCTCAAGGATGAATTTGGAGATGTGCCAAGAATATGAGTCAAAGTTTTTCAAAAGACTGATTACACAGGATGAAAACAGTGTCCATCACTATGATCCAGAGACCAAAACCCAGCCAATGCAGTGGAAGCACTTGGACTCACCACCTCCAAAGAAGGCAAGGGTGCAATCTTCTAGAACCAAGACGGAGTAGTAATGACAGGTTTCCTATAATGCATTACTTTTGAGGAAATTAAGGGAAGCTATCAAAATCAAGAGGCGGGGCAAGATCAACAAAGGTACTCTCCTCCTACAGACAACGCTCCGGTCCACAACTCGCATGTCGCCAGATCAGAAGCACGAGCATGTGGTTATGAAAGCCTTCCATATCCTCCCTACTCTCCTGACCTTGCACCCTCTGACTTTCACCTCTTCTCAGCCATGAAGTTGTTTTTGAAAGGAAAGCGTTTCTCAGATGATGCAGCCTTGATTTCTGAAGTCACGTCGTGGTTGGAGGACCAACCTGGGGTGTTCTGCAAAAACGGCCTCCAGAGCTGCATCAAACGATGGGAGAAATGCATAACTCTGGGTGGTTCCTATGTAGAGAAAGACTAATAACTGGCAAGTTTCATTGTTCTACTGCTATGGGAAGTTGGTCAGGGGCATTACATATTACACGCCCCTCGTATATATATATATATATATATATATATATATATATATATATATATATATATATCGGCCATCGGCGACCGATTTCTCGTATCCGAGAATTTCAGTTTCCTCTTCCCTCAGTGTTTGGATCGCAGATGGCTTCTCAGACCAATCTGAGCGTGGAGAAGGCAAGCGATGCTTGGCAGGGGCGTTGTTGTTCAGCACGATTTTTTCTTGCCTGCCTCTTGATCTCCACCTTCTTTCTACCTTTGGTACCATGTATGATGGACTGGCGCCACAGGCTCCGATCCTGAGATGTTGTTTCCCAGATGTGAAGATCAAATCCGATGTTTTTTAGGGTGGATTTGAGTTAGTCCTTATATGGCAGTAAAGAGCGGCCGATAGGTCTTTTTCCTGTGGCTAGCTCCGAGTACAGGGTTTGTCGAGGGAGTCTGTTTTCATCCATTCTGAGGATATGCCCCAACCAACGGAGTCTGTGCCTCATGGTGGTGGCCTCAATACTGCAGCTGTTTGCTCTCTCAAGAACGCTTGTGTTGGTTACACAGTCATACCATTTGATGTTCAGTATAGCTCGAAGTTTTTGTTGGTGGAATTTTTCGAGTTTAATGAGATCACTTTGGTATATAGTCCAGGTCTCACACCCATACAGAAGCGTAGGTATAACAATCGCGTGGTATACCATGAGTTTAGTTTTTATTGAAATATGTTTATTATTAAAGACGCGTTTCATCAGTTTACTGAAAGCTCCATAGACATGGCCAATTCGGCATTCTATTTCATTCTCATTTCAGCACTTCGAGATATGGAAAGTGATCTACTTGCTCAAGAGGAGTGTCATTTATGTGAATACTTACGTCCTGTAAGATGGTATTGGGTACTGGTTGTACTAACACTTTTGTCTTACCAATATTAACAGAGAGTCCGAAGCGATGGTAGGCTGCCGTGAAGTTGCCGGGTAATTTGGGGGAGGTTCGTGCAGCATTGCAGCAAGATATAAGGAAAAAAGGGTAGGTGCAAGGACACAACATTGTTTTAGTCCACAGGTAACTGGAAACTTTTTTGTTTCCTTGCCTTGGTGCGATACATATCCTGACATGCCTTCATGCAGTGCCTGGATGTGTTCTACGAAGTGGATTGGGCAACCGAATTGCTTGAGAACTTTCCACATTGCATCACTTGGAACGCTATCGAATGCTTTTTGCATATATAAATGAGAATGGAATGTAAAAACAAACCATTGTTTAGCTTAGAGATAAAATAGTTTTAAAAAAAGGAATGTGCATTTGTCAATTCTCTTATGAAATTGAATTGAGGAATGCAACTATAGAGTAATTTAATAAACATGTTTTTAACATATTGGAAATATAGGTTAAAATTCCTTTTGTAAACAAAGGAAAGTGTTTTGGACACGCATTTTCAGAAAACGTGGAAGAAGACACATGTTTTAACATGGGTATGACGTCATGGAAAATGGGAAGTTCTCGATATAGTTAGAAACTAAAGAGTTAAGTAGAGAGCGTCTGAGACGACAGTGTGGAGTCGAGAGATGGACAGTCGAACGTCTGGAAGCGAGACGGTCACCTTTGAAACATAGAATGTAAAACTTTGAATTCCTGACTAAGAAAACCACCGACCGTTCGAAGAAGAAATAAACGTATCATCATGTGTTTTTATAAACCTCGTCTTTGTGTTGTAATTCTACCAAAATGTAAAGTGAAATTGTCATTATATGTCTTATATGTCCTGTGTTTTAAAATGTCTTCACATACACAATGTCTCTACATCTCATATCTACAATGTGAACACTAAGACTGTCTCAACACTGTCTCCTCACTCAAAGAGCTTCTACACTTCTAAGTATGAACATTTTATATATATGGATCTCTTCATAACACGAACACAGAACGCAACATCTCTCTTAATAAGACTCTCTAAGACTCACTTTTAATAAGACTTCCTAACAACGAACAATAACAACAACAACAAGAAAAATAATAATAATAACAATAATAATGAAACTATATACATGTGTGTGTGTGTGTGTGTGTGTGTGTGTGTGTGTGTGTGTGTGTGTGTGTGTGTGTGTGTGTGTGTGTGTGCCGTGCCGTCATACAACTTACCTTCGGATGGGATCTGAGAGAAAGAGAAATTAAAGATGGCAGCCAAGGATTTATAAGGTGTAGTCTCATGGAATATCACGAGATCTCATCTTCCACTGCACATTTATGCAAATCGAATGGGTCAGTTTTCTGATAAAATGTCTGTTGGCATAGGCAGTTGGGAGAGACGTGCTGGAAGTTTAGAGAGAAAGTTGTCAGTGACGAATTCTAGCCGGACTTTTGCGCATTGTATTTGGTTTATTTTGTTTTCCTGCTTACCAGCCCATTTAACTTCATTCCGAAAGGATGAAACTCTAGTGTCTGTAGGTATTTACTAATCCTTATAGTAAAAAATAATGTCAGCCCCTTTAAGAAACACGTTTATTTTCGTTGAGCACTTTCTGTTTCGTCATATAATGATTAGATCACTCTGAGTTTACGTTACAAACATTTAGTAAAAATTAATGTTTAAATTTCAACTGTATCTCTCGCGGTTGACGATAGCCGTGTGGTTCGAGTCCTTGCTAATGAAGCCGAACATGATTTCTGTTGCCGGGGTTCAAATCTCTCGACTGACGTTAGTCGTGACACCCTGCACTGATGATTCCCGAAATGATTAAACATTACTGTGTGTACGTATTTAATAATTATTATACTAAATAATAATAATAATAATAATAATAATATATATATATATATATATATATATATATATATATATAAGTGCAATGATAAGTTCAATTCTGTAAATTAAAATAGACATAAAAATATATTTAAGCTACGAATTTATGGAGAAATATTATATTTATTTCCTTAATCCATGGATTTTCAATAATGACTCTTATCATCAGAGGAAATGAAATGCAATTAAAAAAAAATGTTCAGCTATGAATAAGCAAATATTTTGCTTTTCAGCACATATATTGAAAATGCTATTTTAAAGTTATTTAAATGGTGCTTAAAAGTCAGGGAAATAGTTTCCAGGATATTACTGCCAAGTCGGACGAGTAGTAATCCAAGTATTATTTTCAACTCTGTGATACTGGGTTCGATTCTACCTTTTTACCTTTAATAAATATTATTTTCAATCTTATTTAATTTGTTTCTCAAATTACCGAGATCAGTAACGCCCACCCTCCCCCACAATTCAATCCTAGTATCTGAAAACATCCTCTTGGTATCCCCTTCTAGAATTTAACGTTGTTCTTCAAAGAGACCTCTATTAATAAAGATCGAGCTGTTTTGGTGGCTATGAGCCTCATGACCGTTTCTAGATGTGTACGTTATCCTGGTGACAGGTCACTAAAAGTGTGACCCCTATGATCGTCCAAGTCACTGTCTCGGTTGAAAGCGACTAAATGTAACTTCTTTATATGGCAAAACCCCGTTGACCGATTTGGTTGATATGCCGCCGCCCCGCCGGTCTGTCGTATGCTAGAAGAAAAGCAATTCCATGCCCACAAAAAAAAAACAACTCAGTGCTTCTAGTCTACTGATTAATTTACAGAAAAAAATGATATACAAATATATAATTATATACAATTGTCTTTACAGTTGAATGTTCAATAATGATCGTCTCCACTGAGTTTATAAGTAGATTTAGCTTCTCTCTTCGATATATCGATGAGGTTGGTGCGGGAAGAGAGGGGTGGGTGGCGATTCTCTACAAGTTGTTCTGTCTCCAACTCGCAAGCTCAACTGTCTCACTAAATCTCAACTGTCGTTTTTCGACTGTGCGCTCCATTAATATATCCAGGGAAGGGGTGAAACGTCACCCAGGGGAGGTCCCCCCACGAGTGCACTTATGGATCTGTTCTCATGGCTCAATGGGGTCACCCCCCCCCTTCGTGATCCCTAGGTTGACGCACTTCACTTGAATGATAAACTTCATTTCTTTAGAACCCTGAGTCATTACCTGTTTTGGAGGACGAATTTAAAAAATTACATTGTTTGTTGATTTTCATAAAAAATGAAATTCACAATCCTAATCTTTTCTCTCGGTTTTTTGCTGTCATCCGGTCACACCAGTGATAATAATTAAAGAATGAAAGAATCATATCTGCCTGGCTTTCTCCTGTACTTCGGGAGTTTCAGCCTCCCCCTAGTGGGGAGCCTAACCGCTCCCTGGACGGTCACGTCACAGAAGTTTTTCATACAGACACCCCATATACAAAGAAAAATAATTGTAGTTATAATTCTAACCACTAGACGACACTGTTTCCCACCTGACTACAATTTGAATGTCTTCAAGTCCAATGTAAACAAATTCCTAATGAACCGCCCCCTTAAGTAAGACACTTTATCAAATCTCCAATACTAACGTACTGCACACGCAATAACCCTTATCCTCGAGTGGCTTCCGGGTCTTGATAAAAAGATTACAGAAACACGTATACCTTAGATACAGTAGACATATATAGACACAGTTATATAAACCCAACAATACATCATAACGTGTCATAAAAAATGAAATTCACAATCCTAATCTTTTCTCTCGGCAGGGTTGTTCGCTGTCACCCGGGCACACTGATGATAATTAAAGAATAAAATAATCATATCTGCCCGGCCACGTCACAGAGGTTTTTCATAGAAATTTGGACTAAAATCCTACAAATCTGCAAGAAAATCGCGCCTGACACCTGTAACAGAGGCTAAACGGTTAGCTTTTCCAAAAAACATCAGCACTGAACGGCAGTACGGTGAGTCGAAATCATGTTCTCTGATAAATCTGTAACGAAGAGACGAGTTGTGTAGTTAGCTAGCCACTAAGTTAATTAGCGAACAGGAGTTGTCTCTGTTGTGCGATGGAAACATCCACGGACCAACTAAGAAAGATGTAAGAGAGAATAATAAGAGCTGCAAACTCCGAGACGTGGAACGTTTGGAAATTAATATAACTCAGCGTTTTGGGTGTTCCATTCGTTTTGGATGCCGCCAGATGAGAGGGAGACAATGAATAAGGTAGGTGACTTTTCGGGTGTCAAGCAGACGAGAATGTTAATTGTCATTGTTAAAAGGGTGTCCATTTATTATTCCGTTTGTTATTGTCGTGAATATGTGAAAACGCCAACACACACAAAGAAAGACTATTAAATATACATGTAACAGAATGACACGTTACAGACAGCTCATATACAAAGAAAAGTAACTGTAGTTATAATTTTTACCACTAGACGATACAGGAGCATCGATTACACGTATACTTTATATATAGTATACATATATAGACACAGTTATATATAGTATACATATATAGGCACAGTTATATATAGTATACATATATAGGCACAGTTATATATAGTATACATATATAGGCACAGTTATATATACCCGGCATCTATCTACAGTTATATAAATGCAACTTTGTCTGGGTGTGTGAGTTCGTTCCTTATAGTCTCCGAAATGGCTGAACAGACTTTCTTTAAAATTTATAGAACTTTAGTGCACAACTCTGGCTGACGTAAGAGATATGTAAACCAGGAGAAATCAAAATTCGAATTAGTTAGTAATAGGGAAGTCGAAGAGGCGAGGTGTGTAGTTATCTAGTCACTGGGTTAGTTAGCGGACAGGAGTTTTCTCTGTGGTCAGATGGAAGCATCTACGGACCAACTAAGGAAGATGTAAGAGTGTCCATTTATTATTCCGTTCGTTAACACACAAAGAAAGACTATTAACTATACACGTAGCAGAACGACACGTACAGACAGCTCATGTACAAAGAAAAGTAACTGTAGTCATAATTCTAACCACTAGACGACACACGAGCATCGATTACATAAACAGGTATACCTTATATACAGTAGACATATATAGACGCAGATATCTAAACCCGACAATACAACATTACGAAAAATGATCGAATAGTAGATGATCAAAAACCATATAAAAACACTTTTGTTACATGGATAAAATTTAGTCTATTGTTAAATTCTATTTATATCGGAAAAAAAGAGTTGATTGTTCATTCTTTTAGAAATCTGAACATTAAATATGTCAGTAAAAGTATGAACAATGGAAATTAAATGATATTGTTTAAAATAAGCTAGATTAGAATTGAGGATTCTTTTGTTGTCAAAAGTGTGTTGGACAAACATATGTAAAGCCACGTGAAATTGGTCACGTTTGAAAAACACATTTCTGACGTCATAGACAAAAGACATTTCTCCATATTATGGGTTCGGATTTTAGTCAGTCAGCAAGTCAGTCAGAAGAGAAAAGGTCAGTCAGCAACAGAGCCAGAGAGTTGGTCAGTTAATCCCTCGGAAGCAAAGGGAGTACATTTAGACTGTGTAGATCCAAATTTGAATTCCTGACGTCATCGACCGGTCGATCAGATGAATAAAGCAATCATCATTGTGTTTTGTAACTGTTATCTTGTGTCACATCTTTCACGAACGGAAAAGGTAATGTGTTTATCATCTTATAATGAACATTGTGTAACCCTTCGAAGATTATGTATCTCCCCTCCTCTGTGTCTTGAACTGTGCATCATATCAACCCTCTTCTCGATATATGTTAAGAAGAACAACCCCTGTTTGTTATATAAATGTCTTCCCCTCAGAAATTGTCACAGTTGTCGTCATGATGCAATATATATAAATGTCATTACCATTCTATCTGTTATAAGAACTGTTAATTCGAAGTTCCCAAAAGAAATATAAGAACTGTATAAATGTCTACCTCATCATCGTTGTAGATGGTTTTTTTTGGGTTTTTTTTACATAGGCATTACCACATTATCAAGGCCAAGAGGCCACTCAAGGATAAGGGTTAAAGAGTGTACAGTAGAAATTGGACAATATAGTAATCATTAGTAATGAAAATTTGGTAAATTTGATAACTTATATGGAACGGCTCATCAAGAACTTATTTACGTTAGACTTGAACACAACCATATTGTAGTCAGCCGGAAGGCAGGAAAACGGAAGACTATTCCACAGGCGTGCAGTTCTAAGAAAGAAGCTTTGTTCATGGAATCTATGTTTAGGTTTAGGCACAGATAAAGAGTGGGGGGGAATTATTGATAGTGTTTACAACTAGACGAGTGTTTCTTGTGAAAGTTTGGCGAGGGGAGACCATAGATTGAAGCTCAGTCGAACACTTTCCATGAAAAAAACGATACATCAAAGACAAACTCGCAACATCTCTTCTGTGAGATAGAGGTTGCAAGGAAGAGAAAAGGACATCTCCTACGAGGCTACGAAGTCTATTTTGAACTCTATCAAGGCAGGCCAAGTCCTTTCTAGCAGCTCCTGCCCAGATGTGGCAACAGTATTCCATCCTTGGACGTACCTGGCTCTTATATAGATAGAGAATAGCATCAGCAGTGAGATATCTACCGGACCGATAGAAAGATCCCACCATTTTCCCAGCGGCCTTGATGTACGTGTTCCATTTAAGATCAGGAGTAATGGTCAAGCCAAGAAGCTTGTCAAAACTTGAGGCCTCCTGAAGACGAGAGCCATTCATTTCTATTGATGCCAGATGTGGATCAGAATGTTGATGATGTAAAGAGAGAAGCTTGGTTTTAGATGCATTAAAAGTAACCAGCCACTCCTTACCCCATTGTACTACGTGCTCAAGATCAGAAGAGAGAGAATTGGAGAGAACTTGGTCGTTTACTGTCTTAGATGTGCCTCCAATACGAACTCGGCGCCATCTTTTACACAACGCTATTTAGCAAACGACATGTTCGCCAGCCACCTGAAACACGATACAATGAAAAATACACAATTTCTACGAAGTCGGATGATTTGGGATGCAATTTCTAAAAAATATTGCTGTGATGCTTTGCTTTTTACTGTCTGAAACAAACATGAACGACCACCGTTACGTTGAACGGATGGGCTGAAAAATCATATGGAAGTTCATAACTACACTATCCTCATTCAAGACTGCGCTCCGTGACACCAATCGAAAGTTGCCGCGACTTGTCTGGCTAAGTACCGAATGAAGGTTCTGGATTGGCCGCACCTCAATTCTATCGGGAATCTGTGGGTTGAATTGATAGATAAAGTTGCCGGGAAACACTCATCAAGTGCTAAGGACCTTGTGAATGTGTGGGTGAAAGAAATTTCTCAGAAATACTGCAGAAACATTTTGCCACGACATAATCAAAAGTTTAGACCAAAAATTAACTGAAAGGTCAATTTTTTTTTAAACTTTGACCCCAATTTTAATCCCTTAACATTTATTGTTTTGGGCCCGAATCATATAAAAAAAGTTTGATCCATTTCCAAGTAAACTACATCTAAAATTTCAAGTGCTTGGACCCAAAATTGGCGGAGGAGTTTGGTAGAGTTTTCAAACGCAAAATCGTTGAACTTTGATCCATTGATAGCAAAATTTCTGGCCGAAAAACGAATTAAAAAGATTTTCCCAAATTTCAATATCCTTTATGTCAAATCTCGAGTCTGTAGACTGAAAATTGACAGAGTTATTTGGTAGGGAAATGTAGACTGGCAGACACACACACAATTTAACGAAGTAATAAAAGCGGAAGCAGATCCACAAAATTCTGAATTTTGGCTTTAAAAAACCATCAAAATATAGATTTTTGTATGAAAACAAAAATTAATCGAGAATAAATCAGTTTATATGTGTTAGGTTTCAGCACTTCGGCTATGAACACAGCGTAGTATCTGTGTTATGTTGTGGCGGGCAGTGAACTAGGGTCAGAACGATTATCATGATTAATTGCTAAATTATTTACATTAAAAAGTTATTCAGTAAAAATGTTTTAAAAGAAAAGAATATTAGTTAAAACATGTATGTAAAACATTTAACTGGAAATAAATATAAAAGCATAAAGAAAAGGGAGTTTGGAATTTGGTTTAGTAAACAACGATGTAGCTTACGTGAAAAACAATATTGTCTATTCTGACTGACGTAATAGACGCGTAAAAGAGGTGTAAGCCGGGAGAAATCAGAATTAGGAGTTAGTCTGTAACGGGACGTTGAATAGATAAGTTGTGTAGCTAGCTAGCAACTGCAGTGGGAGACAATGGTATTATCCGTCATTGTTATTTTTAGTGTTAGAGTACAAGTATTCCGTTTTATAGACACGTTCGTTATGTAGTTAACTAGCCACTTGGTTTATTAGCCAACAGGGTTTGTCTTTGTTGTTCGATGGAAGCATCTACGCACAAATTAAGGAAGATGTAAAAGAGAAGAAGCTGCAAACTCCGAGAACATTTCGAAATATAGATCTGAAAATGATAACTCAGCATTTTCGGTGTTCCATTCGGAAAAATATTCCTTCATTTCAGATGCCTGTCGCTAGAGGAGAGGGAGATAATCTTTAAGGTATATGACCTGTCGGGTGTCAAGCAGACAAAAGTATTATCCGTCATTGTTAGGGTTAGTGTTAGGGTTAAAAGAATGTCCGTTTTATTGACCCGTTCGTTATTGTGAATATGTGAAAACACCCACAAACACCTAGAAAGACTATTAAATATACACATAATAGATCGACACGTACACAAATCCTATATACAAAGAAAAGGAACTGTCCTTATAATTCTAACCACTATACGATGCATGAGCATCGATTTCAGAAACACGTATCTCTTATATACATTATACATGCATAGATATAATTATATAAACCCGATAATGAAACATGTAGTTTTGTCATTAGTTTTACCAATTTTGTTTTCAAATGGCCTTAACTTTTTATGACTGTATTACTTTTAAAATGTCGCGTGCGCGCGTGTGTATGTTAATAACATAGATAAAAAGACATTAAATTTACGTGAAATCTGCTCAGAACAATGAAATATGTTTGTGTTTGCGCATAGCAAGTTACATATGCGCCATTTTGTATTTTGTCCATGTTCTTCCAACTTCCGCTCGTGTGGTTGTTTTGGAAAAAAGAAATCAGACGACATTTCGGATTTTTTAAAATTTATTTTTAATTTTTTTACTCTGGTCGTTCGTAAACAACCTTTGAGATTATTTATTCTTTTATACTTTTCCATTTTTTTTTAATTGTTTGTTTACTTAATAGAGACGTCGTCGGAAAAGTAAGTGCAAAGTAAAATGACAGAAGAGGACGTAGATGAAGACAAAAAAGAAAGAATGTAAACACATTGGCGGATAAAAGAAGAAGATAAGAAAGAAGAAAAAAGATAGAAGAAAAAGAAGAAGAAAAAGAAAAAAATGAAGAGGAATAGAAATATTTTCTCTGAAGAAGAAGAAGAAGAAGAAGAAGAAGAAGAAGAAGAAGAATGAAAGAAAGAAGGGAAGGAAGGACAAAAGAAAAAGGTGAAGACGAGGACGAAAAAGAAAGAGAAGGAGAAATGAATAATAAAAAGACAGTAAGAAGAAAAAGAAGAAGAAGAAGAAGAAGAAGAAGAAGAAAGCTAATAAAGTTTAAAATGAGGATGATGATGCAAAAGATGAAGATACAAGTGATAGTGAAGATAAACCGGATGAAGAAGAAGAGAATGAAGATAAAAGAAGGAGAAGAGGAACAAGACAGAAAAATTTTCCTTAAAAGAGAAAAAGAGAGCTGAATAATAATAATAATAATAATAATAATAATAATAATAATAATAATAATAATAATAATAAGAGAGAGGAAACGATAAACCATATAGTAAGTGAATGCAGCAAACTGGCCCAAAAGGAATACAAAAACAGGCATGACCAAGTGGGGAGGACGGTGCACTGGGAATTATGCAAACGACTGCATTTTGAGCGTACAGACAAATGGTACAAGCATAAACCTGCAACAGCACTCGAAAACGAGAACCACAAAATCCTATGGGACATGGACATACAGACGGACAAACCCATCCAAGCAAGAAGACCAGATGTCGTAATAATTAACAAGAAAGAAAAATTCTGTCAAATCGTAGACTTGCTGTCCCAGCTGACCACAGGGTGAGTATGAAAGAAAAGGAGAAACGAAGCAAATACACAGAGCTAGCCAGAGAGTTAAAAGGGATTTGGATGATGAAGAAAATCAAAATAGTACCGATAATAGTAGGAGCACTAGGAACAATTCCGAAAAACTTTGAAAAAAGAATGGCAGAAATTGGAATCAGGGGAACAACTGCAAAAATGCAACGCCTAACGATAAAGAAAACGGCTGAAATATTAAGGAAAACCCTAGAATGTGGGGAATAACACAAGACAATATAACAAAGAAGCGTTACAGGGAATGAAGAACGCCGAAGCTGCATATCAACGTTCTACAGCACCATCATGCATCCCCCATTGTCTCATCACCCCCCTCAATATAAAAGTGATACCAAAGAGCCGAAAGAGCTTTTCAACTTGAACTACTGAGGCGGGCACCTGTTGATGTTCATTTATCTGCAACTAATAACCTCCATTACACTAGACTTTTTCTTTATATACGGTTGTTGTTTTTTGTTTTTTGTTTTTTTTTTGCTTTTTCCTTCTTGAACTATGCATGAACTGTTTCCCATATTTATATTCTTATGTTTTTTTAAGTTTTGTGACTAAAACTCATAAAACTTTTAGTTTCATTCTATGCAGTAACCAGCAAATATATAGAAATGCTAATTTTTAGTGTGACTATCTGATTATTTTGCTATCAGTTTATTTTCTGGTGAGAAGAATTAGCATTCTTTGAAACTCCGCGGATTAAGGATTACCTAGCACATCAGTTTTGAAGTATTCTGCCGAATAATAAAAACTATTTGTAAGCTTCTACTTTACATCTCTGTTCTTACTAGTATATATGTTTGTATAATGGTTGTATAGATTGGTTTCCTAGATGTAAATCCAATGAAACTCGCGTGATTATTAAAGAGTGATCAATGGAGGACAGAGCTGATATATAATCTGTTTATTATACAAACATTATTGGTTACATATGTGCATACATGTTTCAGTGAAATCCCCTTTTTTCATCTGCTGAGGTGGTCTCTTTAAATGGAGATTATTTGCAAGTTATGTTTTCTTTTTTTCTGTAATCTGATAACTGATAATATGAAAACATTTTTTTAATTATGGCTGAAAAATCAAGATCAGCCAGCATAACAACTCATATTTTTACTAAACACACATAAAAAAAGTGTGTTACCTCCCTTGTAAAGTGTGTTACCTCCCTTGTAACTGAAAAAGCGATTTGTTTTACTGTATAAGTAAAAACAAAATGTACCAAAAAAATTTTTAATTTAAAAACTAAAATTATCTATAATATAAATCTTACCTGTCTATTTAAACGTATGTATGTCTGCCTAAAACTTTCAATAGAGCCAAACGATTTTCACGAGATCAGTTTTGAAGTATTCTGCCGAATAATAAAAAAATTATTTGTAAACTTCTACTTCACATCTCTGTTCTTACTAGTATATATGTTTGTATAATGGTTGTATAGATTGGTTTCCTAGATGTAAATCCAATGAAACTCGCGTGATTATTAAAGAGTGATCAATGGAGGACAGAGCTGATATATAATCTGTTTATTATACAAACATTATTGGTTACATATGTGCATACATGTTTCAGTAAAGTCCCCTTTTTTGGTCTTTTTTTTTTTTGGTCTTTGAAACTCCGCAAATCAAGGATTTCCTAGCACACCTGCCGAAAACTATTTGTAAATTTCTATTTTACAGCTCTGTTCTTACTATATATATATATATATATATATATATATATATATATATATATATATATATATATATATAATTTATAAAAAATCTACCAACAACAACAATAATCTTCATTACCCAAAACACGCTCTACATATAAACCCCCTCCTTACATTTACTGCGAGGCTCCACACAGCCATTTAATTTATTTTTTCGCTCCATCATCCGGCATGTTACATCCGCCATTTAACTCTCTCTCTCTCTCTCTCTCTCTCTCTCTCTCTCTCTCTCTCTCTCTCTCTCTCTCTCTCTCTCTCTCCAATTACATCCAAACATAAAAAAAAAACATGACCTGTAATGGAAGACCTATATCAGATCCGTTGCCAAAATCACTGGGAAGATTATGGGATCCTTCCACAGTCCCAGAAAGTATTTCAATCCCAACGTAATCCATTTATCTGTACAAAAGTCCAATACAGCCTAAGGTGGAGCATTGTTATCCAATCCGACCTGGAGCCCCCACAGGCACCCTTTTTCTACCTAGGGTACAAAACTTAATGATTAACTTTTCTCTTCCCTCTTTTCTTTCTTTCCAACAGAAGAGAATAGATACACTGAGAGCATTGTCAAGGCTGCTGCAAAAAAGGTGGGCTCTCTCTCTATCGTGCTAGAAAATTACTTACGCCTAAAAGTATCTATAACGCCACCATTCGCCCATGTATGGAGTACTGTTGTCACATTTTGGCTGGTGCATCTGCTGCTTGTCTCTCACTCCTGGACAGGGTTCAAAAGAGTGTCGTCAACCTGATAGGTCCTGAACTGTCATCTAGGCTTCAACCTCTGTTCCATCGACGAAATGTTGCATCCCTTTGACTGTTCTACAATTACTTTAATGGTGAATGCTCTGACAAACTGCAAGCACTTGTACCTCCCCGACGTAACTACCCCCGACAAACCCGACAAGCAACTAAGTCCCACCCATTTACAGTAGAGATCTCTAGGTGCAAGAAAGCCTTTTACTCCAATAGCTTCTTCCCCAGAACTGCAAGTCTTTGGAACTTCTTTCCAGGACTCTGCTTTCCCAACTGTACTGATATGCAGAAGTTCAATTGTAATGTGAATAAACATCTTGCTACTCATCCCCCTTCATAATGCCCCCGCAAATTATGTCCCCGATGGTAGCCCCTACTTCAAAGTGGCACTGTGTACACACAATAAAAAAAGCTATTGCTACCAGATCAGGCAGTCTGAAAATACCGGCATCCTGACCTAAAATGCGCCCAAACATTTATATTGTATTTTTTTCTCTTTCCCCCTCGTTAAACTCAATCATGTTCTTTACGAAAAAAAAACAATTTTCCTCTCACTCTTTAGAGCATTTTTTTTTTAATCATTTAGGACAGAGGGTATGCACTCATCGATAGCATTTTTTTAATCTTTTGTCTCACACCGTTTATAGCCAAGGGACTCCTATCAGCTAACTCAACTCTCTCTCTCTCTCTCTCTCTCCCTCTCTCTCTCTCTTACTATGTCTTTCTTTCTGTAATTCTAAATCTTTCTCTTACTATTTTAATCTATCTATCTATCTATCTATCTATCTATTTATCTATCTATCTCTTTATTAGTGATGGGACGATTCCAATATTCTTTCCGATTCTGATACAATTACCGATTCGGTATTTAATTCTCGTTTCCAATACAATGACCGATTCTGATTCCGATTCTTTATAAATCACTAAATATTTAAATATAGAGTTTTTATTGTTCCAGATTATTATAAAAGCGCATGTTGAATTTGCAGATATTTTCCCAAACATAAAAATACATTTTTGTGTGGTGATCTATTGATTTTAGTTTCATTGATTGTTTAAAATCAATAAATATTATTTTATCATTATTACCAGCAGTGGGAGATTTTGTTAAAAACAAAATCAAATTAAAAAAAATACAACAAAAAGAATCTTTTGGGGGGCGGGGCACCGGAAAATAGACACAATGTTTTCCAATTCAGATTCCGATACCGATACCGATTCTGATACTGATTTTTCCGGTTCCTGATTCCGATTAATCGTCCCAACACTAATTTCTATCCTCTATTTCCACATTGTCTCTCTTACTGCTTATAACCCAAGGGACTCCTATCGGTTGTACTCAATCCTCTGTCTCTGTCCGTTTGTGTAACTCTCCATCATCATCATCATCATCATCATCATCATCATCATCATCATCATCCCTCTCTTTCCGTCTATCGCCGTCTTCTTTTTCGTCCTATATATCTGACTGTCTTTTTGTATATCTCTCGTTTTTTTCCTTTCTCTTCCCATTTCTTTCTCTCTAGCGCGCACTGTATATAGCCCAAGAGACTCCTACAGCGAACTCAATTCTCTGTCTGTCTGTCTCTCTCTCTCTTTCTCTCTTTCTCTCTCTCTCTCTCTCATTCTCTCTATCTATCTCATCATCATGATCATCGTCTCTCTTTCTTTCTTTTTATCTAACTGTCTCTTTGTATTTCCTGTTTTCTTTCTCTCTCTTCCCATCCCTTTCTCTCTCTCGCGCGCGCGCACTGTCTATAGCCCAAGAGACTCCTACAGCGAACTCATCCCCCCCTCTCTCTCCCTCTCTCTCTCTCTCTCTCTCTCTCTCTCTGTCACTGTTGTTTGTCTGTCTGTCTGTCTGTCTCACTCTAGATTTAATTCTCTCTTTTAATCTCTCGCTTCCTACATTTCTCTCCTTCTCTATATGTCTGTCTCTCTCACACTGTGTATAGCCCAAGGGGCCCCTATCATCTGACTCACCCCCTTGTTTTCTCTCTCTCCCTCTCTCTCTCTCTATCTCTTTCTCTCTCTCTCTCTCTCTCTCTCTCTCTCTCTCTCTCTCTCTCTCTCTCTGTGTACCTGTCTCCCTCTCCTTTTCCCGCCGTCTGCCTCTCTTCTCCTCTCTCTCTCTCTCTCTCTCTCTCTCTCTCTCTCTCGTTTTTCCCACAACCGGTCTCCTCGCCCGACACCACAACTACCACACGAACATTTTCCCATCTTTCCGCACTAAACCCCTTGTGCCCACCAGTCGACATTGACCGAATCGAATCCTGACTATTACAGACGAGCGGAAATCTATGTCGAAAAAAAGGAAACGAGAACCCTTGCAAAACAAGATGGCCTCCCTGACCGCTGAATAGACGTTCGTTAGGCGGTTTCGTTGTGACGCAGATTCAAAAATGATAACTGCTCTAGTTGAACTTTCATGATGGACGCGGCTGGCTTCCGGTACTGTCACGCCCCCTGGTGGATGTGTCACGCAACGCAACGCTGTTTTCTTTTTTTTATATAGCGTATTGTTTGCATGTCTTTGCGAATATTATCTGGCATTCGACTTGATTCTGCGTGTCATACGTCGTCGATTGGTTGATCGGATCACTGACGAATTGGAAGAGAGTTTTGTTTCTGTGTCTTGTTTATTGTCGTCCCGTGGCATTTTTGTGTCGTTGGGGTTAGACTTCAGAAATGGGGTAAAGAGGGCGTACAGAAAGGGTTATGAAGAAAAAAAAGAAAGGAAAGAAAGAAAAACAAAGGTGAAGAGATGAAAGAAGGAAGGGAAAAGGAAAAAACGAAAAGTAGAAAGAGAAGGAAAAGTTAAAGGAGAAAAGGGGAAATAAATATGTGGTAAAGGAAGGAAGGATGGAAGGAAGGAAGAGCGGTAGAGAGAAGAAAGAGAGAAAGAAAAACTGAAGGAGAAAAGGAAGAAAAAAGAAAGAAACAGAAGGAAAAGTTAGAGGGGAAAAATGGTAGAAAAAAGAGAATGATAAAAAAAAGCGACTTTTAGTGTGATTAGGGTGAGAGTTGGGATATGGGGGTAAAGAGGGCCTACAGAAAGGGTTATGAAGAAAAAAAGAACGGAAAAAAACAAAGGTGAAAGAAGGAAGGGAAAAAGTAAAAAAAAAGAAGAAGAAAGGTGCAGTTAAAACAGAAAGGAAAAAGGCGAAAAGATAAAAAAAGGACAAAAAAATAAAATTAAAAAAAAAGCAGAAGAAAAAAATTAAAGGAGAAAAAAGGAAATAAATACTAGTAAAGGAAGGGAAGAAAAACCGATAGAAAGAAGAAAAAGAAGAAGGAGAAAAAGAAAAAATAATGAAGGAGAAAGGGAAGAAACAGAAGTGAAAGTTGGAAGATAAAAAAGGAAAGAAAAAAAAGATAAAAAGAAGAAAGCAGCTTTTAAGTGGGAGTTAAGATATGGAGGAAAGACAGCGTACAGAAAAGGTTATGAAGAAAAAAAAAAGAAAGGAAAAAATGAAGATATGAAAAAAGGAAGAAAAAAACAAAAGTAGAAAAACAGAAAAAGTTCAAGGTCGGTTGGTTGGTTGGTTGTTTTTGTTTTACGGCATATCAACCCCTTTCAAGTTATTTAATGCCGAATCCAGTTATTTTGAAGAAAATTTTTTTTAATAGAATATATTTGGTTTCTATTTAAGCCATAGTTGGGACCCTAACAGGTATTACCACTTGGTTGGTTGGTTGGTTGGTTGGTTGGTTGGTTGTTTTTGTTTTACGGCATATCAACCCTTTTTAGGTTATTTAATGCCGAATCCAAAGATTTTGAAGAACGACTTTTTAATAGAATATATTTGGGTTTTTTTAAGTCGGATTCTATTTAACCCATAGTTGGGATCCTAACAGGTACTACCACTCTGGGTTAGAGTGGACCTGGGAGCATTGGAAATTAAATAGTGGCACCAGACCCCCCAAGGCCCGCAAGCTGGGGCCTCACCATCGGATATAGTTTAAAGTCATATCCAGGACCAAAACGTTAAGGGAGAAAAAAGGAAATAATTACTAGTAAAGGAAGGAAGAAACATCAGTAGAAAGAAGAAAGAGAGAAAGAAAGAAAAAGAGAAATGAAGAAGAAAAGGAAGTAAAAAGAAAGAAACGGAAGGAAAAGTTAGAGGATAAAGAGGGAAAAGAAATAGTAGATAAAGAAAGAATTATAAAAAAGAAGAAAACGGATTTTAGTGTCGTTAGAGTTGAGATATGGGGGAAAGAAACGTACAGAAAGGATTATGAAGCAAAAAAAAAAAAAGAAAGAAAATAAAAAAGGTGATGGAGAAACGACAAAAGGAAAGGGAGGGGGGAAACGAAAGAAGGAAAAATTAAAAGAGAAAAGAGGAAATGATAAAGAAAGGAAGAAAGAGCTGTAGAGTGAAGAAAGAGAGAAAGAAAAAAAGAAAGCGAAAGAGATAAAGGGGGAAAAAAGAAAGAAACATGGGTAAAACTTAGAGGATAAAAAGGAGGGAAAAATCGTAGAAAGAAAAGAGAAGGAGAAAAAGAAGAAAGCGGCTTTTAGTGTGGTTAGGGTGGGAGTTGAGATATTGGGGAAAAGAGGGCGTACAGAAAGGGTTATGAATGATAAAAAAAGAAAGGAAAAAATGAAGATATGAAAAAAGAAAGGGAAAAAGAAAAAACACGAAAAGGTAGAAAAACAGAAAAAAAAAATTTAAGGAGAAAAAAAAAAGGAAATAGATATTAGTAAAGGAAGGAAGAAAGGGTGATAGAGAGAAGAGAGAAAGAAAATAAAAATAAAGGGAGAAAAAATAAAGAAAGAGAAGGAAAAGAGGATAAAAACAGAAAAGAAATAGTAGAAAGACAAGATAGTGATAAAAAGAAGAAAGAGGTGTGGTTAGGGTTAGGGTTAGGGTTAGGGTTGAGATATGGGGGAAAGAGGACATATAGAAAGGGTTATTGTTGCGTCGTGGAACAGCAGTGAAAATAAGAGCAACCAAGTCGAGGTTCGGTCAAGGAACAAGTGTATTAAGGCCCGGAAGCCACTCAGGGATAAGGGTTATTGCAAGTATATTACGTTAATGTAGAGATTTGATGAAGTGTTTACTTAAGGGGGCGGTTCATTAGGAATTTGTTAGCGTTGGACTTGAAGACATCCAAGTTGTAGTCAGGTGGGAAGCAGGCAGACGGAACAGAGTTCCACAGGCGTGCAGTTCTAAGAAAGAAGCTTTGTTCATGGAATCCGCGTTTTGATTTAGGCACAGATATAGAGTGGGGGAAATTTTTCACAGTGGATTCAGCTAGACGGGTGTTTTTCGTGAAAGATTGGCGAGGGGGGGACCAGAGATTGGAGTTCAGACGAGCACCTGCCATGGAAATAACGATAAAACAAGGATAGGCTCGCAACGTCCCTTCTGTGGGAGAGAGGTTGCAGGGTAAAGAAAAGGGCATTCCCCACTAAGCCACGAAGTCTATTTTGTACTCTGTCAAAGCAGGATAGGCTGTTTTTAACAGAAGCAGAAAGAAAGAAGGAAAGAAAGAAAGAAGAAAGAAGAATATAAAGAAAGAAAAAAGCTAATAAGATCACCAAAGTTAAGCAACGTTGAGCTTGCCATTATTGAAATGGGTGACCACTTTGGCAATTCCAGGCGCTGTACGGAGGAGAACGTCGACATCTCCCTGCAAGAGGAGAAAAAACTAACGTCGTAATCTCCCCTAACGGGGATATGCATGCGAATGGGGACCGCTTGTGAATTTGATACTGCCATAGAATTTCCTCCTTCAGAGGAAGCCGGTTAAACCCGAATAGGGTTAGTGCCGTTTCACACACTCAGGAAGAGAAGAGATGGGAAGGAAAAAAGAAGAAAATGAAAGAAAGAAACGAAAAAGTTAATGAAAAATAGAAAGAAAGAAAACGTGGTAAAGCGACAAAAGTTGTGGGGGGGAGAAGAAAGAAAGGGGAAGGTGAATAAAAAGAAAGAAACAGAAAGAAAAGTTAGAGAATAAAAAGGGAAATGAAATGGTAAAAAATTTTTTTAAAAACGAAGGAGGAAAAGGGAAGAAACAAGAAAGAAAGAACCGGAAGCAAAAGTTAGAGGATGAAAAGGGAACGGTATAGTAGGGGGGAAAATAAAAAGAAAGCAAACAGAAATAAAGAAAGAGATGAGAAGAAAGAAAGAAAGAAAGAAAAGTCGAAAGGAAGAAGAGAAGGAAAAAGAAAAAAGAACACGCACTCAGGCGGAATTTCATGCGGTTTGGGAAAAGGTTAGGGTAAGGGTTAGGGGAGAGAGAAGGATTATGAAAAAATAAAGAAAGAAAGAAAAAAGAGAGAAAGAGAGATATCAACAAGAAGAAAGAAGGAAGAAAAAGTAAAGAAAAAAAGAAACGAAACGAAAAAAGAATGATCAACCCGTAGAAATGAAGGAAAACGAAAATAAAATATAGATACGATGTACCTTCAATAAGTTTCCAGACTTTTTTTGTACAAGCATTTAAAATTGTCGTAGACTCTTGAAAATTCAGTATGTTATTGCTATATATATTTTAGGAGATGACTGGCCAATCTTTATTATTTCAGCTTCAAATGAACAGCTACAGCAAGAATTGGAATACACCCTACTAAAGCTTGATTTTCACAGCTGGTGAATTTAAAAAATGAAACACTTTAGAAGAACGATATGCAATAAAATTTTGTTTTAAACTTGAAAAAAAATGCCACAGAAATGAATGAACTGCTTCAGACTGCTTTTGGATCATCTTGTATGAATCTAGCATAAACTTTTGAGTGGCATAAGAGATTAAAGGAAGGCAGGGCGTCTGAGATGGATGATGAGAGTTGTGTGAGGAGTAAGGAAGTCAGAACACCAAAATTGATTGGAATAATACAGAAATTCTCAAGAATTAGTCAAATACAGAAATTCTCAAGAATTGGCCAAATACAGAAATTCTCAAGAATTGGCCAAATACAGAAATTCTCAAGAATTGGCCAAATACAGAAATTCTCAAGAATTGGACAAATACAGAAATTCTCAAGAATTGGCCAAATACAGAAATTCTCAAGAATTGGCCAAATACAGAAATTCTCAAGAATTGGCTAAATACAGAAATTCTCAAGAATTGGCCAAATACAGAAATTCTCAAGAATTGGCCAAATACAGAAATTCTCAAGAATTGGCATAATACAGAAATTCTCAAGAATTGGCCAAATACAGAAATTCTCAAGAATTGGCCAAATACAGAAATTCTCAAGAATTGGCCAAATACAGAAATTCTCAAGAATTGGCCAAATACAGAAATTCTCCAGAATTAGCCAAATACAGAAATTCTCAAGAATTGGCCAAATACAGAAATTCTCCAGAATTAGCCAAATACAGAAATTCTCAAGAATTGGCCAAATACAGAAATTCTCAAGAATTAGCCAAATACAGAAATTCTCAAGAATTAGTCAAATACAGAAATTCTCAAGAATTGGCCAAATACAGAAATTCTCAAGAATTGGCCAAATACAGAAATTCTCAAGAATTGGCATAATACAGAAATTCTCAAGAATTGGCCAAATACAGAAATTCTCAAGAATTGGCCAAATACAGAAATTCTCAAGAATTGGCATAATACAGAAATTCTCAAGAATTGGCCAAATACAGAAATTCTCCAGAATTAGCCAAATACAGAAATTCTCAAGAATTGGCCAAATACAGAAATTCTCCAGAATTAGCCAAATACAGAAATTCTTCGAATTAGCCAAATACAGAAATTCTCAAGAATTAGCCAAATACAGAAATTCTCCAGAATTAGCCAAATACAGAAATTCTCAAGAATTGGCCAAATACAGAAATTCTCAAGAATTGGCCAAATACAGAAATTCTCAAGAATTTGCCAAATACAGAAATTCTCAAGAATTGGCCAAATACAGAAATTCTCAAGAATTGGCCAAATACAGAAATTATCAAGAATTGGCCAAATACAGAAATTATCAAGAATTTGCCAAATACAGAATTTCATGGATAAGAACCGTTTTACATCTATAGAGAAAATAAGTTTACAGTCTAATGTTAGTGTTAAAATTGTACACACAATTATTCTTGAGGAACTGAAGATACTGAAGATTCGTGCAAAGTTTGTTCTAGAGGTGCTCCATCCTTGTTACTGACTATTTGACCAAGATGAGCATCAACACAGTTCCTCAGCCTCTCTATAGTCCAGACCTTGCTTCCTGTGACTTTTGGTTATTCCCTAAGTTCAAGGAAAACCTTAGAGGCTGTCGTTATGAGAGAATTGAAAAGATCAAAAAGACTGTGACAAGAGTCATTGACACGCTCATACACAAGAACCTCCACAGGGCTTTCCAGAAGTTGTTGGAACGGTACAACAAGTGCATTGCAGCGGGAGGAGATTACTTCGAAGGGGATTAGAGTTTCATGTGCGTACTATCAATGAAAGGGGCCAATAGGAAAAAAGTCTCGAAACTTATTGAAGGCACCTCGTTGAAAAAGATGGAAGACTGGAAAGGAAGCCCTGCAATCATCTTTTCTCACAGAATAGACGTCACTAGTCTTTCTTTGTTCCATCTTTACTTTCATGGAAAGTGCTCGTATGAGCACTCGTCTAGCTACAACCACTATCAACAATTTTCTCCACTCTCTGTTTGTGCCTAAATCTAAATGCAAATTCCATGAACAAAGTTATTTTCCTAGAACTGCTCGCCTGTGGAACTCTATTCTGCTTACTTGCTTTTCAGCCGACTAAAGCATGGTCATCTTCAAGTCCCATATAAACAAGTTCTTCTTGAGCTGCCCCTTTTAAATAATCAAATTCTCCTTAATTTCCACCACTGACATTCGCTATTCTGTTGTCTCAGTGATCACCATATGCTCATCAATCCTTATCCTCGAGTGGTCTTCAGGCCTTGGTAAGTGATGACTCCCTTGCCTTGTAAAAAAAAAGTGTGACGAAAAATAAGAGACGAGAAAAAAGAAGAAAGCAACGAAAGGATAGCAACATTCATTATTTCTGATATTCATAAATGATCTCCCTGATAACATTGTCTCCGCGATGGGTATATTTGCTGATGACAGAATGCTCTATAATAAACACAAGGGGAAAACTTAGTTTGGTAATGGACTGAAGACATAATTGGACGGCAACATTCATTGCTGCCAAGACTAAGAATGCACGACTAGGGTTAGATACACCAGCCCACATGCGGCAACAATACTCCATGCATGGGTGAATGTTTCCTTTGTAGAGATACAGGGTACTCTCAGGTGAGGCTTTTTTTTTAGCAAATGATTTTATTTCATTAAAATACTCGTAAAACAGGAAAAGGGATACAACAGTGCAACGATGGGACAGGGGTTGAAGTTTGGCAGACAGTGAAAAATCTATTAAATTTGAGACTCTTTTTGGCCCTGTCTAAAAGTGAGATAATAGTGGCAGATACACCAACCCAGATGGGGCAACAAAACTCCATACATAGGCAAATGGTAGCCTTACAGAAGTACAGGATACATTCAGACACAAGTAACTTTCTAGCATGGTTGAGAGAGCCCACCTTCTTCACAGCAACCTTGGCAATGCTCTTGTATTTGTTCCAATTCATGTTCCCTGTGAACGTTAAGACAAGAAGTTTGAATAAAGAGCTTTCAGATAGTGTAATATTAGCCATGGCTATCAGTGGTTGAGAAGGTTTCTTGTAATTATTAAAGGAAAGGAGCTTAGTTTGTAGAGATACAAGAAATGCTCACGTGGGAAATATTTTTTCTAGTATGCTAGTAAATAGTACTGTGTGTACCCTGACTTCCACACAAAAGCAAGTGGGACTTAAAGCTTCTACAGACATGCCATACCCATAACAACATCTCAGGAGAAGACCATAGCTATCGTCTGATTTCTTCCTGAGATGTTGTTAAGGGTTCGACATTGCTGAAGAAGCTTTTTGAAATATTCTGATGAATAGAAATCTAAGTGACTGATGTAAATTATATTACCATCTCTTTTCTGGCTGGCCCTTTAAAGCTGTCAGATGTGATCTGACCAGTTGCCATCTTTGTATGGTGCAGTAAATAGAACTGGACAAGTGCACTTATATTGGCACACCAGTTCCCACTGGATCATCGAAGTTAAGTAACGTTGAACCTGGTCAGTATGAAATGGTGACCATTTGAGTCTTTCAGGTGCTGTATGTGCTTATCTCGGCATTGCCACTGGACTCAAAGAGTGCCGATTCAGGAGAGGTGTGGTTAAGGATTGTGCAAATTTTGCCTCACAATTGCACACGCAGCTGCCCCTACAGGGGGTATCCTTTGTCTTTCAAGACTGCACGGAGGCATCGGGCAAGGGTACTGCCTGCATTCTGACTCTACAGGGCTTACAGAAAGCCTTTAAGATCTCCTTTACGGACATGAACCAATGGTCCGATTACTGAAGTCAAAAAGAGGCTTCCCTAGCTATGTTAAGTCCTGAACAACATCTAAGGAACAGACCAGACTACAGGTGTAGATTAGAAAGCTAGAGAATGCTGCCCCTTCTTATCTACATGGAATCACCCCCCCATTTCTGCAGCCCTCCCTTTTTGCTCAGGGTCTAGTAGAAAACACTGGACCATGTGAGAAAGGAAATAATTGCTATGTGGCTATAAAACTGACCCAATCATCTGTGAATGCAAAGAGGAGGATCATACGATGCAACGCTGCCCTGGCACCTAATTACCGACACTGTCTGATTTATTATTCAAATGTGTTTTAACCTTAGCCCTAACCCTAAATCTAACCTGTCTGTCCTCGATTGCCCAACTTGAAAGATCTTGCAGAATACAATGATAATGCAAAGGATTACATGAAAAATGGGAAACTATTCAAGAAATCTAAATGACATCTATAAATTACATTACAGTCTCTTTTCTGGCTGGTCCTTCAAAGCTGTCAGATGTGATCTGACCAGTTACCATCTTTGTATGGTGTAGTGTACTAGACAAGTGTACTTATATATACAGCACACTTACATGGACACACCAGTTCCTGCTGGATCACCGAAGTTAAGCAACGTTGAACCTGGTCAGTACAAAATGGATGACCATTTGAGACTTCCAGGTGCTGTATGTTGAACCTGGTCAGTACAACCAGAAGGCTAGAGAATGGACTCTTTTTTACTGACATGGAAGCTCCCCCCCCGCCTCCTTAGACCTTTCTTTCTGGCTCAAAACCATCCTGAGTTCAATGGAAAATACTCCACCACCTGAGAAAAACAGTCTATAGTCTGATCTCTTCCTGAGATGTTGTTAAGCGTTCCACATTGCTGAAGAAGCTTATTGAAATATTCTGATGAATGGAAATCTAAGTGACTTATATAAATTACATGTCAAGTCTCTTTTCTGGCTGGTCCTTCAAAGCTGTCAGACATGATCCGGCTGATAAAAATACTCCACCACCTGAGAACAACAGTTTGATCTCTTCCTGAGATTAATTTATTTATTGCAGACTATTATGCTCATTTTTTTTGTTTGTTTCACAACGTTTCGGCCAACTATACCTCTGACCTTTGTGAAACGCAACGGGATAGGAATTTTGAATCTCCTAACTGCATCCTCAGCAATTACTGCCTTCCATAGTTGTTGTCATCTCACCACATTTTGTGCCAATTCGGAGTTCCTATACCGTCACGGTTACCACCTGACGAAGGCCAGAGGAATAGTTGTCTGAAACATGACACAACAACTAAAAAAAATGAGAATAATAGTCCGCAATAAATAAATTAATAAATAATACTCATCTCAATAATGAATTTCAATTAATTAAATACTATATCTTCCTGGGGTGTTGTTAAGGGTTCGACATTACTGAAGAAGCTTCTTTAAATATTCTGATGAATGGAAATCCAAGGTTAAAGTCTCTTTTCTGGCTGGTCCTACAAATCTGTCGGACATGATCCTGCTGATTATCATCTTGATATGATGTAGTAGATAGAATTAAACGAGGGTACTGCCTGTACTTCGACTCCCACATGACAGAGGGGCTTATGAAAGGCCTTTAAGTGAATTAACATCTCCTTTGTGGTCTAATGACTTAAGTTAACAAAAAGCTTCCTCAGCCATGTTGTACCCTTTACAATATCTCAGGAGGAGACCAGACTAGAGCTGTGAACTTGACGGTTAAAGAATGCTACCTTTTTACTTTACAGTGGAAATCATTCAATTGACTTAGAACAGGAATAGGGGCAATCAAAAGCTGCTTATGGCCAGGTGGGGGCTACAAAACTTATCCAATCGTCTACGAATGTCAGAAGAAGCATTATACAATGCAGCACTGGCTTGTCTGCCTTATACTGCTAAATGCTAAAACGGTGTTGATTGAAAGATCTTGTAACAATAATGTAAAGCATTGCATAATAGCGTGAAGGAATGTGTTAGGGTGATACAAAAGTATAACGCAAGGGGAGTAATTCTTTGCTTCTTTGGGCAAAGTTGTCTCCCCTTGTCCGAGTCCTAGACTTTAAATTCTCGCTACTTCTTGCGAGATCAACGACCGGAAGTACAGAGAGGAGGGAAAACAGTGACTTTCAAAATGGAGAAATGAGCATCATTTCCGTTCATCCAGTTATCACACTTGGACTTCTAACCTTTCATGTATTATGTTTGAATTGTTGTTATGTTTGTGTGTGTTTCCATGATAAACGTATATCGTTATGTAAGGACAAGTGATTTTCTTATTTGTTCATAATCGTTCCATTCTTTCATCACGTGCTGCAAACATGCGGTAAGATATTTTATGTTATCTTGATCCTAACGCATCCCACTTTAAAACAAAATGTAAATAAAACATGTTTAGATGGAGTAGCTTCCCTAGAAATAAGGGAAACAAATTCACATCCGTGTCTTTATCCACATGCAGTGTAAGAACGCTATTATTAATGTAGTAACAGTAGTAGTAGTAGTAGTAGTAGTAGTAGTAGTAGTAGTAGTATGTGTATTATGACTGGAATGAAGCGAGTTTATGAATTACCGTTCTCTTGTTTGTTCATTACGTGAAAAAAGGTGAGGTAACTGTTGTATGACCGTATGCTTCAAATGCATGCAAAGAAGAAGGAGAAGAAGAAGAAGAAGAAGAAGAAGAAGAAGAAGAAGGGAAAAAGAAGAAGAAAAAAGGAAGAGAAAGAAAACATGGAGATAATTCATCACAAGAAATGAAGTTTGGTATTTTCTATTTGTTTTACATATTTGTTTATTGTATCGATTTATTACGTTTAGTTGTTTAAGCTTCCGATGAAATTTTCGTTTTACCATGGAATTTTTGTTTTACCATGGAATTTTTGTTTTACCATGAAATTTTCGCTTTACCATGAAGTTTTCGTTTTACCATGAAATTTTTGTTTTAGCATGACATTTTCGTTTTACCATAAAATTTTTGTTTTACCATGAATTTTTCGTTTTACCATTAAATTTTTGTTTTACCATGAAATTTTCGTTTTACCATTAAATTTTTGTTTTACCATGAAATTTTCGTTTTACCATTAAATTTTTGTTTTACCATGAATTTTTCGTTTTACCATAAAATTTTTGTTTTACCATGAAGTTTTCGTTTTACCATTAAATTTTTGTTTTACCATGAAATTTTCGTTTTACCATTAAATTTTTGTTTTACCATGAAGTTTTCGTTTTACCATGAAATTTTCATTTTACCATGACATTTTCGTTTTACCATAAAATTTTCGTTTTACGATAAAATTTTCGTTTTACCATGAAATTTTCGTTTTACCATGAATTATATATATATATATATATATATATAACATATAACAAAGAAGAAAGAACTTCATTATAAAACTGATTCCTCCACTCTAAATTCAAAAATAATGAAATAATTTTTTATGTGTGAGTGACGGTTAAAGAATGGCCATCCTCCTACTGAAATAGAAATCTCCTCTTACGAGGGTCCTCCTCCCGATTCAGTGTAAATTACTCAACGCAGAAATGGGGCAATCAAAAGTTGCTATGACCAGATAAGTCTACGAAACTGGCACAATAAATACAACACGGTTTGCCGTCTACTGTCCAACCGGTGGAGTTTAGTAAATCATACAGAATACCAAGACGATACAAAGGACTGCGTAAAAAGTGGGTAAATTGTGTAAGACTTCAAAGATGCACAAAGATGAAGGGTCTTAGTTTATTGGTTTCAATACCGGAGTTTTTGTTTTGTTCAGCTTATGAAGAGTCCAGAATATCACACTATGGATTGTTATTTCTTTAATTGTTTCAAGTATATAATTTGGTGTCTATTATTATTATTATTATTATTATTATTATTATTATTATTATTATTATTGTTATTGTTGTCATTATTATTATTATTGTTGTTATTATTATTATTGTTATTTTTATTATTAATATTTTTTATTATTTTATTGTTGTTATTATTGTTGTAATTGTTGTTGTTGTTGTTATTATAACTGTTGTTGTTATTATTATTATTGTTTTCGTCATTATTATTGATATTATTATGGTTGTTGTTGTTATTATTATTAATATTGTTAATTTTATTATTTTATTGTTGTTATTATTATTGTCAATTTTATTGTTATTATTATTATTACTATTGTTATTATTATTGTTGTTGTTGTTGTTGTTTTTGTTGTCATTATTATTGTTGTTGTTGTTGTTGTTGTTACTATTATTATCATTAAAATTGTTATTATTATTACTGTTATTATTATTATTGTCATTATTATTATTGACATTATTATCGTTTTTGTTATTATTATTATTGTTGTTTTTATTGTTGTTATTCTTGTTAATATTATCATTAATATTTTTATTTTTATTGTTATTATTATTTGTATTATTTTTTTATTTTTGATATTATTATTGTTGTTGTCAGTGCTCTTATTATTATTAATATTGTCATTTGCATTATTTTATTGTTGGTTTTATTGTAATTATTATTGTAATTATTATTAATAGAATTGTTATTATTATTATTATTAATATATTATTATTATTATTAATATATTATTATGATTGTTATTTTTATCATTGTAAGATTTTAGTATTATACTTTATTATTATTAATATTAATTATTATTAGCATTATTACTATATTAATATTTATTATTATGATTAATATTATTGTTGATAATATTATTATTAATATTATTGTTATTGTTATTATTGTTATTATTTTATTATTAATGTTATTGTTATTATTGCTATTATTTTATTATTACTTTATAATTATTCACATTACTGATATTACTATTGATATTATTGCTATTGTTCTTGATATTTTATTTATTACTAATATTTTAATTATTATTACTATTGATATTATTTTTATTGTTTTGTTATTATTATTGGCTCACAAGGAGTTTTCACACAGGTTATCAAAGATCTCTCCTGGAAGCCAACCTGTGGCG
>NC_136525.1:46270648-46290648 GCF_053919585.1 Euprymna scolopes
AAAAGTAAATTTGTGTTAAATTGAAAAAAAAAAGGCCTAGCCATTTCGGAGACTATAGGGAACTCTCTCTCTCTCTCTCTCCCTCTCTCTCTCTCTCTTTCTTTCTCTCTTTCTCTAGCAGTTTCAATCCTTCTCAAAGCAAGCCAAAGGTTGGCCAAAACGTGATGAGATAACAACAACTATGGAAGGCAGTAATTACTGAGGATACGGATAAGAGATTCAGCATCCCTATCCCGTCGCGGTTGACAACCACCTGAAGAAGGCCAGAGGATGAGTTGGCCGAAACGTGGCGAAACAACAACTGTGAAGATAAGGAAAACAGTCCGCATATAAATAAATAAACATACAAATTACTCAACTCGAAGGATTCCAATAAAAAAATAATATATAATAATCGACTAGTTTACTCCCCGACGTTGCCCCGGAAATAACATTTGTTTCACAAGTCCAAATCCCCTATATATCAAGCTTCTACTCTGTAGACCATAAAATTAACAGAGTAGTTTGGTAGAGACAGTCGCGCGCGCACACTGACAAGGTCACTTATATATATATATATATATATATATATATATATATATATATATATATATATATATATATATATATATATATACATATATATATATATATATATATTTCAGGCAAACATTATTAAAAACAACAGAGATACCTTGCTTAATGCTTCTTTTTTTTTTCATTTTTTCGATCTTTCGTAAGATTTTTTAAACTTCAAGATGGAAGGTATTTACAAATGTTCCATGGTTCACACGAGCGCTTTCGATTCTTTCTTGAATCATCATCAGGTGGAGATAAAAAATATTAAAAATAGAAGTGAAATATATAGTTACGAATGATAAAAAGAGTCAATGAAAAGTCGATTAAAATATACATTTACGAGTGATAAAAAAAAACTCGATTAAAAATTAGGATGATAAAAGGCAATGTTAGTAAAACCAGTCGTATACTGGTTATGCTAAACATTTCAGCACATTATTGCTACTTTCAAAATTAATGCTATTTATAAATGGGTGCTGGGTTTATATATATATATATATATATATATATATATATATATATATATATATATATATATATATTTATATGTGTGTGTGTGTGAATATATATATATGTATATATATATGTGTGTGTGTGGGTGTGTGTGTGTGTGTGTGTGTGTGTGTGTGTCAAAACATCGTTAAATTCATTACCTTCACAGCAGCAGCCGTATAGTGTAATGGTGACTGTCATTTGGTTGACTGTCATTTGGGTGGCCGGGTTTCGATCCTGGCTTGAGGCAGTTGCCTGTCTAGCCGCACTGATGAGCTGTGAAACAGCGAAACAGTACTGTATGTGGATGACTATATATATATATATATATATATATATATATATAGAGAGAGAGAGAGAGAGAGAGAGAGAGAGAGAGACAGATGTGATTTTGCAACTAAAATATTTAATTCTGAAACCTCGAGTGGCCATTGGCCTTGACAACATGGTGACTCATTAGAATAAACGTATCGAAACAAAAGGTACATTCTAGACATGAAAGACTTCGGGTAAAAAAATATATTTTTAACTTTAAAAGATTAAATTAAAACACAGAATTAAAACAAAAATGGCAAACATGTCGCCGAGAAAAAAAAAGAGGAGGTTAGAAAAATTCGGCACCTAGTTAGAAAATTACAGGTCGGGCACCGATGAACAAAGTAAAAAGGGGCGAAAATAAAACGGAAGAAAATATAAAGATAACTTAGAAAGGCAGACGACATCTCGATCCGCCATTTTTTTCTTTTTTTTTTTTTCTTTTTTGTTTCCCGCTGTAATGGCGGACATCGATGGTTGAGCATAGCTCTTGTCTTTAATCAAAAGAGGCCCTAATTGGTACTTCGCACTCGCAACTAAAAAGAAAAAAACAGATAAAATAAGCAAAAAGATCTGAAAGGATCAAAATTATTTCACTCGTTTTTTACTCCATTTTATTGTTATTTCTCTTCATTTATTTATTAGTTTTTAGATTTGTTTGTTATGTCGTTTCGTTTTCGGTTTTTTTTTTTAGTCTTTTTTTTGGGGGGGGGTCGTTTCTTTTTTCGTTATGCTCTGCTTTCAAACTGCCCCACCCAGACTCAGTCACATTCGGGCCGCCGCACCCCAGTGCCCTCGCACGCCCTGCACCATCTCACCTCGCTCTACTCATACTATCCCAATTAATACCCACAAGATTGATAGCGCATAAAAAAGGCGGGAAGAAATGATCTCGTTAAAGTGATAAATGCTTTAGAGATTGGCGGATAAAAACTTTGCAATATATTCGGTTTCTGTTTTTGTAGCTTACCGGTCAGCCATTTTTTTTTTTTTCGTTCTAGGTTTCGTAACAATACTTACTGATCTTTGTCTAATAGCAAGTAGACTATGTAATCGGCTATACCATATCAAAGTATATATATATATATATATATACATATATATATATATGTGTGTGTATATATATATATTAGTGATGGGACGATTCCAATATTTTCCCGATTTCGATTCTTTATAAATCTCTAAATATTTAATTATAGAGTTGTTAATTTTTCCCGATTACCATAAAAACGCATGTTAACTGTTGAGAGATTGATCATCTATCGATTGTAGTTTTACTAGTAGTAAAAAAAGTCAATAAACAAAGGGGATTTTGCTTTTAAACACATTAAAATGAAACAAACAATTAAAAGAATCGTTTTGGCATCGGAAAATATGCACACATTTTTCCGATTCCGATACTCACAAATGGTCCGATTTTTCTGATTCCCGATTCCGATTCCGATTAATCGTCCAAACACTAATATATATATATATATATATATATATATATATATATATATATATATATATATATATATATACAGTGTGACCCCCAAAAAACGCGCCCCCACTCTAATTAGGCTCCGTTTCTTAGTGTTTTGTCCGAATGAAACGAAACTTCGGTCATAACTATTTTATTATTAACAAAACATCACATCAAAACACTAGCGTCTTTTCTTCTCCGTTCTACAGCATATGTTCTAGATGGCCTCTATGTAGCTTTTGTTGTTTTTGGGTCACCCTGTGTATATATATATATATATATATATATATATATATATATATATATATATATATATATATATTTATTTATTTATTTATTTACCAGTGGTGAAAAAACCGGACTAGAGTGCTCAATGTGTAGTCAGAGCAGTATATAGGAAATTTATTACTGTGAGTCCAGAATGAGTTTACAAATTGTTTCAGCTAGAGGAAAATCCTCAAAGAGAGGAAAAATCAAACTAGCATCATCAGAATTCATAGATGGACCATCTATGAATTCTGATGATGCTAGTTTGATTTTTCCTCTCTTTGAGGATATATTATACAGTTAACATGCGTTTTTACGGTATATATATATATATATATATATATATATATATATATATATATATATATATATATATATATATATATATATATACTAGCTGTACCCTGCCACGCGTTGCTGTGGCTCAAATTGGCGCAATGGAAAAAGTTCCAAAATGAGAAAAAACATGTTTCTTATAGGTTTAAATTTCCATTTTGTATGGGTTTTTGTTGTTCCATTTTCTTAGCTGATATAGAGATTTTCCGGTTTGGTGACTCTTGAATATGTAACATAAATTATCCATGTGAAAAAACAGTCAGTGTGTAACTGTAAGGCCCACAATTGTAAAGATTGTTCCCTGTGCTTTGTTGATGGTTATTGCAAATGACAATAAAATTGGAAAGTGCAATTTGCTAAAGTGTAATGATGTATCCGGTGGAATCATAGGAATGCATGGAATGAAGATATATTCATCTGTGAAAGGTCCTGTTAAGATTGCTGTTTCTATGATATTGTTTGTTTGTTTTTTTTACTGCAAGCTATGTGCCATTGCAAAGCTTGGATTGGTTTATATTTCACAACATGATAATTAGTACACCAAATTTCAGTTACAATACATGCGGTGGCATCCCTGGCAAATATAACTGTTGGATAATTAACCACTTTATCTGCTTTCACAACAGTGTCGATGGATTTGTATTTGACTACCTCACTTGGAATTTTACATTTAATTATAGCGTTAAGTTCATCGGCATCTTTGTATTGACCTGCAAGAATAGCTCATTCACTCAGTCAAATGGAATTCTTATATTTTGAATATCTGCAAAAACCTTTTAAACTAACTATTCTTATGATGAAATAAAATTACAGAAATTACAGAAGTTAAAAGTCAAAGAATTTTGCCCTTAACTCTGATCAGCTGGCACTTTTTCGTACCCAATTTCCCACAAGTGATGCAAAAGTTTTTGTGCGGATCGAACAGTCTGCAACTGTACATGCATATTTTGAGTCAAGTTTAATGTCTTCACATTCAACAAAAAAAGTAGAGTATTTGAGGCAAGCATTTATTTCATCTGCTAGTGTTGATTGAAGAATAACAGGTAACATTTGTCTGAAATCTCCTGCAAGCAATATTACTGCATTCCCAAATGGTCTGACATTGCCACACAAATCTTGCAAGGATCGACCAAGAGCCTCAAGTGATTTTTTGCGTACCATTGTGCATTCATCCTAAACAATAAGTTTGCATTTCTGCAATATTTTTCCCCATATTGGATGTTTTGGAGATGTCGAAGATGAGATTTTTGAAAAGTTGAATGTTTTAAAGTAGAATAAATAATTCTTCTACTTGGCAGCAAGGTCGCAGGTATTCCTCATGCAGCAAGGGCTAAGGCTATGTCATTTTGTTGCCAAATGGCTGCCAAAATCAATTTAATTAGAAAGGTTTTACCAGTTACTTCTGGTGCTGTTCAAGGTAGCAGTAATTTACAAATAACTTCTATTCTCACAGTCAGTAAATTAGGTGACTAAAATAGGATTTATCCATGTTTTGACAATGCCTTATTCACTGTAATTAATTTAGGAGACTAAAATAGGATGAGGGATTAGAGATGGACAGATAGAGAGGAAGATATATAGATAGAAAAGAGACAGTGAGAGGAAAATAGAGAAAGAGAAGGAGATAGAGAGATAAAGGGATTGATAGATAAACAGAGAGAGAGGTGGAGTGTTAGAAACAGAGAGGGATGAAACAGAGGAAAGGAGAGAGATAGAGGGAGTTAGAGAGAGAAAGGGGCTCAAAGAGAGATGGAGAGGGTGATATAGAGAGAAAGATAGATTGAGAGAGGGAAAGGGAGAGATGGATAGAGAGAGATATTGAGAGAGGGGGAGAGAAACAGAAGGTGAACTACACTTCACCGTTTTTTTCCTCGTTCAGTAGAGAAGAAATCTTTCGAGACTGAGGCAATTTTAATGTTTTGTTATTATCCAGAGTACCCCTTTTTTTGGGGGGGCTAGATTTTCCTCGCATTAGAAACCGACCGGGTTATCTGTACTTTCACTTAACAAATTAATAAAAGAAAAACATATTGTAAAATTTGAATTTAACAGGAAAATACTATTTTAAAAAATAGCACGGTAACATAAGTGCATAAGTGCCACTTTAGGTACTCCTTGGGCGTTGAGTTCCATGGCGACCAGCATAATTATTTAATGGTCGCTCCCTTAGCCCCCCTCCTAGTCAAAGCTAATGCATGCGCATGTAACATTTTTTTTATTTACTGACGTTGGCTTAGTAACTAAACGATTTATTGATAATTTCGTAACCCTTAAACGCATGCCGGAAGATTTAAATTGGTTCATTATTGTTGTAATGAAAAAAAAAAGTTTCATTCAACACAAAACCAAAAACACATATTAATGATAAATGATTTATTATTCTATTCATTGAAATTTACTAATTTTTAAATTAAAAATTTTAAAAAAAGTTATTAAAAAAATAGTTGCTTGCTTATGTGCGCATAAACAACTTGTTTTTTTTTAGATTAGGTCCACCTTATAATCACCCCCCTCCCCAACCTCCTCATATTAAGAACAGCTTCCGGAATAAACACCACTTTTGGAGAGGGGGGGCTATTTGCAAAATTTAACTGATATTTGTTGTCAGCATACCCACCCGAAAATGCTATTAAGAAAAAAAAGGAGGGGTTCAGTGCCCGTGGCAGAGAAGTAGATTTATTTATCAATAAAAGTTGCGGAGAAGTAAATTTATTTATCAATAAAAGTCGTCATTTAAAAAAGAAAATTGTGGAGGTTGACCTAAATGTTTTGTTTTCGCACTATTCAACAATTTGTTCATCTGTGCATGTAAATTAAAAAATATTTGTAAAAGTGAGAAGTTATTAGTAAATGATTTAGTTTGTTTTTTTTTTAATTTATTTTTTTTTTTTTTTTACATTAGATCCACCTCCACAAATGTTAAGAACGGCTTTCAGAATAAACACCCCCAACCTCTCCATGTTAACAACGGATTTCGGAATAAACACCATTGGGGGGGGAGGATATTTAAAAAAAAAAGTCGATAAAAGTCGTCATTTAAAAAGAAATTTAAAATCAAATGTTTGTAAAAGTGAGAAATTATTAATAAATAGTAACATTTTTCGGTGCTAATGCAGAGAGTGATCTGCGCTATTTTTTAAATCGTGTTTTTTTTTTTTTAATCGATTGCAAGGTTAAAGTACAGAATAGGTACAAAACACCCTCCCCCCCATTGTTAAGAATGGCTTTTTAAATAATAACGTTATCATTTCAGCATGGATCACTCTCTGCATGAGTACCCATTTTTCTTTTAATATTCATAAAAAGTAAAACTTTTTTCAAAATAAATAAATAAATAAATAAATAAATAAATGTTTGTAAATGTGACAGATAATCGTTTAGTTACGGCAACGTCAGTAAATAAAATGTTACGCGCGGGGTGAGGTGGGAGACTAAGGGAGCGACTATTGTTTTTTTCTACTGGTCGCCATGGAACCCAACGCCCAAGGAGTACCAAAATTTAATTTTTTTGTCAAATAAATAAATTTCAAGCAATTTTTGCAATAAATAATAGATAGCAACTTCGTTAATTTTACGACTCGCCCCAGCATATTATAAACACCCTAACTTCCCCATGTTAAGAACGGCTTTCGAGGTTTATGGAAGGGCGTTTTTTTTTGTTTTTTTTTTAACATGGGGGAGGGGGTTAGGGTGTTTATAATACGTTGAGGCATGTCGTAAAAATGAAACAGTTTAGAAAAAGGGTAATCTCCAAAAATACCGTTAGGGCTTACAACATGGCCGCCAGAAGAGTCAACAAAAAACTGCGAATAAAATATATAAAACTCGTAATTTCTGTTTTTAAAGTGGGTTGTCAATTTTCTTTATGAAATATACTTCCAAAATAAACTATTACAGTCGTTTAAAACATAATAGAAGTATTATTTTTTATTTTTTAAAAACAATGTTTACAAAATGTCTACGCACGTTCGTAGACATTTGTAAGCCCTAACGGTATTTTTGGAGATTACCAGAAAAAGTTAAAACAAACTTTTTTATGTAAACAATGCCGTGAAAATAAATTAAACAATTAAAACGTAATGTTTCATGAGTGAAGCCTTAACATAAATAAAATTTAAAAAACATAAGTACATAAATGAATTTAAAGGTTTAAAATATGGGATTATTATTTTGTGTGTGTGTGTGTGTGTGTGTGTGTGTGTGTGTGTGTGTGTGTGTGCTAATGCAGAGAGTGATCCGCGCTATTTTTTAAAAATCGTTTTCCACGTTTAAAGTTTTATGATATGTTTTTATTCAATTGTAAGGTTAAAGTACAGAATAGGTACAAAACTCCTCCCTTCCCCATGTTAAGAATGGCTTTTTAAATAATAACATTATTATTTCAGCACGGATCACTCTCTGCATGAGTAAGTTTTTTTGTTTTTTTTTTACTTATCGAGTTAACAGAAAATTAAATCTTTCGTCAATTCGTGGCTGTGAAATGAATCGAACCGGAAGTTCAGTTTTATCAACAGAACAGATTCGCAGTAAAAAAAAAAATATATTTATTTTATTTAATATTTTAATTTTAATAAATCGCGAGGTAAATTTATTTCAATAACATAAAAACATACCTCGACTCTAAAGATGGGTTGTCTGAAAATTTCAAATAAATTGGTAACTTAGAAATAGGGTTTTATTTGTTTAGAACGAACCAACTTTACATTTATATATATATATATATATATATATATATATATATATATATATATATATACATATATATCTATATATATATATGTATATGTAAATGTATATGTATATATATATGAATATGTATATATATGTATATATATGTATATGTATACATATATGTATGTGTATATATATATATATGTATATGTATATATATGTATATATATATATATATGTATACATATATCTTATACATATATATATATATATGTGTTATTTGTTTTTATTTTTGCGATACGTTTTGAATGAATTCGCCTATTTACGAAAGTGCATCGCAAAAAAAAAACAAATAACATCTAAATAAATCGCGATATCTCCTAACTTTCAGCGAGATGGGCTAGCAAACAAAGAGGTCAGACCCCTTACCGTGAGGTCCCGATTTCGAATTGCGCTAGATTCACTCAATCTGATGAGTCGTAGACGAGGAAACACATGTCAGTGGATAATTATATTTTTAAAATATTATATATATATATATATATATATATATATATATATATATTTAAATATAATATATATATATTATATTTAAATATATATATATATATATATATATATATATATATTTAAATATAATATATATATATTATATTTAAAAAATATAATCATCCATATATATATATTATATATATATTATATTTTAAAAATATAACTATCCACTGACATGTGTTTCGTCGTCTAACATTTATTCATATATATATATATATATATATATATATATATATATATATATATATATGAATAAATGTTTAGAGGTAGCAAAAACTCTAGGAGGAATTTGGTAGGCAAAATTTGTTAAACAGAGGGTTTTTAATATGAATACACACAAAAGAAAAACGCATTTATAGGAGTATACATAGATAATGCTGTTTCAATTAATTCCCTATAAATTATATAATATTTATAAATACTATCTATCTATCTATCTATCTTCTTCTATACGCCTATAAATTCGTTTTTCTTTTGTGTGTATTGATATTCATATTAAAAATCCTATTTTCTATTTATCTAAAAAGAAAATACAATTTTCTTATATATGGGTTGTGGGATTGTATTCACTAGCAAAAGATCTAGCTAATTTGCATATTCTTTTAAAGATTCATTTTAATTAATTCCTTATTAGTTTTTTTCGGTTTTCTTATGGGATGATCATCTAGAGTTAACTATTACGTGTAATTATATTCATGCAGATATTCTACATGATTTATACTTACATAATATTTGCGTAAAAAGCTTACAGTAAACACAATATTATTTCCATATATATTTATGTATACGTATATATTTTTGTTTAGTCTATAAAAGTGAACGTGTCTGTGTATCTGTGTGTGTGTACATTTCCCTACGCAATAACTCTCAATTTGAAATCTATAGACTCGAAATTTGATATACAAGGTACTGAGATTTGGGAAAATCTTTGTAATCCGTTTTTAGCCAGAAATTTGGCTTCTAAGGGGTCAAATTTCAACGATTTGACCTTTAAGAACTCTACCAAACTCCTCTGACAATTGTGGGTCTTAACACTTTAAATTTTAGATATAAGTTCCTTGGACATGTATTTAACGTAATAACTTCGAGCTCAGAACAATAAATATTAAGGGGTCAAAATAGGGGTCAAATTTTTAAAAAATTGACCGCTTTTTTTTTTTTTTTTTTTTGCTCAACATACACCTCCAAACGCCCGGGCAACGCCGGGCTGAAATGCTAGTCTATATATCTATAAATGTGAACGTGTCGGTCTGTGTGTCTGTGTGTCTGTCTGTGTGTCTGTCTGTGTGTCTATGTACATTTTCCTTCGCAATAACTGTCAATTTTTAGTCTACAGACTTGAAATTTGATGTATAGGGTACTGAGATTTGGGAAAATCTACATGATCGGTTTTCGGCCAGAAATTTGCCTGTTAAGGGTTCAAAATTAAACGATTTGACCTTTGAGAACTCTACCAAACTCCTCCGACTATTTGGGGTCTAAACACTTGAAATTTTAGATATAGGCTCCTTGGGCAAGGATCTAACTTGATAACTTGGTTGGAGCCCAAAACAATAAATTTTAAGGGGTCATAATAGGGGTCAAAGTTAAAAAAATTGACCGTTTTTTTTTTGTCTTTTTTTTCTTTGCTCAGCATACACCTCCAAATACACGGGCAACGCCAGCTTGAAATGCTAGTATATATATATATATATATATATATATATATATATATATATATATATATATATATATATATATATATATATATATATGCTGTTCCAATTAATTTCAGTACCAACAAATTCATAGCTTCGCTATAATAATAAATGATTATGAAACAGCATTATATGAAATGCATGATTACATCATCACGTTTGACACACCGCATCCCGACAGATCGCCGAAGTAAAGCAACAATGAGCGTGCCCACTACCAGATGGGTGACCATTTTGGTATTTCCAGGTGCTGTATGTGCTCTCCACTTATCTCGGCATTGTTTCTAGTCGCCCTGGACTTCTCCTTGCCACTTGACTCAAGCAGTGCCGATTCAGGAGAGGTGTGGTTGAGATTGCGCAACTCTTGCCACACAATTACATGCGCAGCTGCCCACTACAGGGGGCATCCTGTGTCTTTCAAGACTGAACGGAAGCATCGAATGCATTTAATATAAGTGTTAGCCCCTCGAAGAGACACTTGATTTTTTAGAACAGCGACTTAAGTAAAATAAAACAAAATCAAAATGTGAATATATATATATATATATATATATATATATATATATATATATATTCACATTTTGATACAGTGGATGAAACGCAGAATATTCAGTGTAGCTTAATCGCCATATATATTTTATAAATTACTAACTAGCTCTACCTACGTATTGAGCACTTTTGAAGTAAATACTTAAAGTTTACGCATAAATCTATACTTTCGTATATTAAATTTGTGTGAGTAAATGAAGTAGTTATATATATATATATATATATATATATATATATATGTGTGTGTGTGTGTGTGTGTGTGTGTGTGTGTGTGTGTGTGTGTGTGTGTGTGTAGTGGAGATGGTAATTAATAAAAACTGAAGAAAGTGCTCAATAGTGTTCTAGAGCAAATATGCGTTTTATTTTTTATTACCGTATCTTTCTGTTAAGTTACATTATTGTTTCGGCTACTCGGCCGGTTTTTTTTTTGGCCGACTGTAGCGAAACAATAATGTAACTTAACAGAAAGATACGGTAATAAAAAATAAAAACGTATATATATATATATATATATATATATATATATATATATATATATATATATATATATATATATATCAGTAAGCAAGATCGGAGATGTGCCGCTGTACAACTCATGCTCTCTACTGATCCAAGTTATGAAAACAGGACCATTGCCAGAACCCTTTAAATACGAATCCGGGTGGTTCAACGCTGGAAGGCACAGCTTAACGCATCGGACGACCTACGGTTATGGTCTTTGGTATGGTTTCAAGTGAGGGCCATATCGTGCCATCTTAAATCTTTGAAGTCGGTTTGAAAGTCAACACCAAAATGTACCTTTTTTTTACATAGCCATCACTACTTATCAAGGCCCAGAGACCACTCGAGGATAAGGGTTAAGAGTGTACAATAGTCAATTGAACAATATAGTAATTGTTAGTGATAGAAATTCGGTAAATTTGTTAACTTAAGTTAAACGGCTCATCAAGAACTTGTTTACGTTGGACTTGAAGACAATCAGACTATCGTCAGCTGGAAAGCAGGAGAACGGAAAACAGTTCCACAGGCGTGCAGTTCTAAGAAAGAAGCTTTTTCACGGAATCTACGTTTAGGTTTAGGCACAGATAAAGAGTTGGGGGAATTATTGATAGTGTTTTCAGCTAGACGAGTGTTTCTTGTGAAAGTTTGGCGAGGAGGGAACTAGGATTGAAGCTCAGTCAAGCACTTGCCATGAAAATAACGATACAGCAGAGACAAACTCGCAACATCTCTTCTGTGATGTGCTGAAGAGTTTAATGATCCCCTGGTGCAATCAGGTGGCCGCTGGGGTGTGGCAGCAGGATTCGGCACCGGTCTACGTCCAAAGAGACCCAGGCTTGGCTTCAGAAGGAGGGCTACGACTTTTTACTCTTTTCTCACTGGTCTGCTGATTATTCGCCAAGCTACCGCTAGCACTTGTGGAAAATGCTTGTTCCCAGTTCCGGACTTGTATTGATTGAGACTGAAGGTGGCTACATTGAATAGAGGTTAACTTTACTACACAATATAGTTACCTTAATTGATTTTTAATCACGCGATTATTTCGACCAATGGTATTGCGTTGCCCAGTTGCTGCGGAGGATTCAGAAGTGGCGGGAATTTTGTGTTTCAAAAAATAGATTTCAATATGATGCCGAGCAAAGCCGACACGCGAAATTTCGCTCCAGGCCTAATGAACTAAGGCAGGGTTCTACCCCATTTATTTCTCCGCTCATTTAAATGCGGATACTAGCCAGAGGCTAAAATGTTCTACGGAATAATTACTTCATTATCATTGCCCGCAAGGGGGCATATTATTTGATGAACATCGATTGCAAAGTGCGTTGTTCGTATCGACAGTCTGGAAAGATTTCGAACCCTCAACCAATTCTACGAGCGGCCGATTCTACCAGCATCTTCAACAAGAAGAAAACTAACTACAACTACCTTCGCCTTTCAAGGCAAGAACTACCCACCATTTGGCAGAAGCTAAAGAGGGCACTCTTTTGCAATATGGACTCCTTTTTTACCCTTTTTTAAATAAAATTATTCTTGGATTTAAGGTGAGCCTTTGTTGCTTTTCTGTGTCTCTTTCATTCTGCCATAGGCAAAAACGAGTAAGAGAATTTCTTACAGTATGTCTACATATACCATTAGGTTGGTGCAAAAACAATGTCGTTTTCTCACATATGTTACTTTTATACATGATTTCTGAATTAATTCATTGATATAATAGGCTTAAACTTTCTTGAACATCACTAAAGAGACTTAAACTTTCTTGAACATCACTAAAGAGGATCAAACTGTCTTGAATATCACTAAAGTAGCTAAAATTTTCAACATCACTAAAGAGGTTCGAACTTTCTTCAACATCACTAAAGAGACTCAAACATTCTTGAACATCACTAAAGAGGCTCAAACTGTCTTGAACATCACTAAAGAAGCTCAAACTGTCTTGAATATCACAAAAGAGGCTCAAACTTTCTTGAACATCATTAAGAGTGTCACACTTCCTTGAACATCACTAAAGAGACTCAAACATTCTTGAGCATCACTAAAGAGACTCAAACTTCTTGAAAATTAATTAAGAGGCTCAAACTTTCTTGAACATATCTAAAGAGGCTCAAACTTTCCTCAACGTCAATAAAGAGGCTCAAACTTTCTTCAACGTCAATAAAGAGGCTCAAACTTTCTTGAATATCACTTAAGAGGCTCCAACTTTCTTGAACATCACTAAAGAGGATCAAAATGTCTTGAATATCACTAAAGAGGCTTAAATTTTCTTCAACATCACTAAAGAGTGTAAAACTTTCTTGAACATCACTAAAGATGCTCAAACTTTCTTGAACATCACTAAAGTAGCTCAAAATTTCTTCAACTTCACTAAAGAGGCTCAAACTTTCTTGAACATCACTAAAGAGTGTCAAACTTTCTTGAACATCACTTAAGCGGCTCAAACTTTCTGGAACATCAATAAAGAGGCTCAAACTTTCTTGAACGTCACTAAAGAGGCTCGAACTTTCTTGAACATCACTAAAGAGTGTCAAACTTTCTTGAACATCACTAAAGCAGCTCAAACTTTCTTGAACATCACTAAAGAGTGTCAAACTTTCTTGAACATCACTAAAGAGGCTCGAACTTTCTTGAACATCACTAAAGAGACTCGAACTTTCTTGAACATCACTAAAGAGACTCGAACTTTCTTGAACATCACTAAAGAGTGTCAAACTTTCTTGAACATCACTAAAGAGGCTCGAACTTTCTTGAACATCACTAAAGAGTGTCAAACTTCCTTGAACATCACTAAAGAGACTCGAACTTTCTTGAACATCACTAAAGAGTGTCAAACTTTCTTGAACATCACTAAAGAGGCTCGAACTTTCTTCAACATCACTAAAGAGACTCGAACTTTCTTGAACATCACTAAAGATGTCAAACTTTCTTGAACATCACTAAAGAGTCTCGAACTTTCTTGAACATCACTTAAGCGGCTCAAACTTTCTGGAACATCAATAAAGAGGCTCAAACTTTCTTGAACGTCACTAAAGAGGCTCGAACTTTCTTGAACATCACTAAAGAGTGTCAAACTTTCTTGAACATCACTAAAGCAGCTCAAACTTTCTTGAAAGTCACTAAAGAGTTTCAAATTTTCTTGAACATCACTAAAGAGACTCGAACTTTCTTGAACATCACTAAAGAGTGTCAAACTTTCTTGAACATCACTAAAGAGGCTCGAACTTTCTTGAACATCACTAAAGAGTGTCAAACTTTCTTGAACATCACTTAAGCGGCTCAAACTTTCTGGAACATCAATAAAGAGGCTCAAACTTTCTTGAACGTCACTAAAGCAGCTCAAACTATCTTGAACATCACTAAAGAGTGTCAAATTTTCTTGAACATCACTAAATAGACTCGAACTTTCTTGAATATCACTAAAGAGACTCGAACTTTCTTGAAATTCACTAAAGAGACTCAAACTTTCTTGAACATCACTAAAGAGTGTCAAACTTTCTTGAACATCACTAAAGAGACTCAAACTGTCTTCAACATCACTAAAGAGTCTCGAACGTTCCTGAACATCAATAAAGAGTGTCAAACTTTCTATAACATCACTAAAGAGGCTCAAACTTTCTTGAATATCACTTAAGAGGCTCAAACTTTCTTGAACATCGAAAAAGAGTTTCTGAATTTTTTTTAACATCAATAAAGAGGCTCAAACTTTCTTGAAAATCAATAAAGCGGCCCCAACTTTCTTGAACATCACTAAAGAGGTTAAAACTTTCTTGAACATCACTAAAGAGGCTCGAACTTTCTTGTACATCAATAAAGAGGCTCAAACTTACTTGAACGTCATTAAGGAGGCTACAACTTTCTTGAACATCACTTAAGTAGCTCAAACTTTCTTCAACTTCACTAAAGAGTGTCAAACTTTCTTGAACATCACTAAAGATGCTCAAACTTTCTTCAACATCACTAAAGAGGCTCAAACTTCCTTGAACATCACTAAAGTAGCTCAAACTTTCTTCAACTTCACTAAAGAGGCTCAAATTTTCTTGAACGTCACTAAAGAGGCTCGAACTTTCTTGAACATCACTAAAGAGTGTCAAACTTTCTTGAACATCACTTAAGCGGCTCAAACTTTCTGGAACATCAATAAAGAGGCTCAAACTTTTTTGAACATCACTTAAGAGGCTCGAACTTTCTTGAACATCACTAAAGAGTGTCAAACTTCTTGAACATCACTAAAGAGTGTCAAACTTTCTTGAACATCACTAAAGATGCTCAAACTTTCTTCAACATCACTAAAGAGTGTCAAACTTTCTTGAAAATCACGAAAGAGGCTCGAACTTTCTTGAACATCACTAAAGAGTGTCAAACTTTCTTGAACATCACTAAAGAGACTCGAACTTTCTTGAACATCACTAAGGAGGCTCAGACTTTCTTGAACATCACTAAAGAGTGTCAAACTTTCTTGAACATCACTAAAGAGGCTCAAACTTTCTTGAACATCGCTAAAGAGGCGTAACCTTTCTTGAACATCAATAAAGAGGCTCAAACTTACTTGAACGTCACAAAGGAGGCTACAACTTTCTTGAACATCACTAAAGAGGCTCAAACTTTCTTGAACATCAATAAAGAGGCTCAAACTTTATTGAACATCACTAAAAAGGCTCAAACTTTCTTGAATGTCAATAAAGAGGCTCGAACTTTCTTGAACATTACTAAAGAGTTTCAAACTTCCTCGAACATCGCTAAAGCGGCTCAAACTTTCTTGCACATCACTAAAGACGCTTAAACTTTCTTGAACATCACAAAAGTAGCTCAAACTTTCTTGAACATCACTAAAGAGGCTCAAACTTTCTTGAACATCACTAAAGACGTTCAAACATCCTTGAACATCACTAAAGAGTGTCAAACTTTCTTGAACATCACTTAAGAGGCTCAAACTTTCTTGAACATCACTAAAGAGGCTCGAACTTTCTTGAACATCACTAAAGAGGCTCGAACTTTCTTGAACATCACTAAAGAGGCTCGAACTTTCTTGAACATCACTAAAGAGGCTCAAACTACTTGAACAGCACTAAAGAGTGTCAAACTTTCTTGAACATCACTAAAGATGCTCAAACTTTCTTCAACATCACTAAAGCAGCTCAAACTTTCTTGAAAATCACTAAAGAGTGTCAAACTTTCTTGAACATCACTAAAGAGGCTCGAACTTTCTTGAACATCACTAAAGAGTGTCAAACTTTCTTGAACATCACTAAAGAGGCTCGAACTTTCTTCAACATCACTAAAGAGACTCGAACTTTCTTGAACATCACTAAAGAGGCTCAAACTTTCCAGAAAATTTATAAGCCTACTGTTGACCAACGTCTCAAAATCTTACCCTGTTTGAATATATGGTTCAGTGGCAGTTTTAGTCATTTAGAACTGCTGTAAAGTGTCACCACTCACTCATTTTTCGACCAAATTTCACACAATTATTACAGTTTATAGATCACCTTCTCAGCTATATTGTGAAAAAAAAAATCAATTTTCGTTCAATAAAACAAAACTTATGATGAATTTACTGGTGTTCAAAATCGTAAAAACAAAAACGTATGCAGGTGAGCGACGTTTTAATGACTGGTTTCCATAGAAACTCTGTCGTTTAACCGACTACTGTTGCTACTAATTCACTGCTGTCGCGGAAAGAGAAGTAACACTTGAAACAGAGATAATGAAAGCATGAAAGGGGGATGATTGGAGAGATTTTATTGAAAGCAGACGAGTGCCGTACATTTTTATTACATGTGTGTTCATGGGGGCAAAAAAATAAGACTGAAATAAAATAAAGAACACGTGAATTTATTGGAAGTCTGAAAAATCATAGATTACAATAGAAAAATATGAGCATGAAAAGTAATATGGTTTAGCTTAAACATGGAAAAGTAAAGGACTAGTTGTAAAAACTGGATAAGAAAAGATATTCTAGTAAAAAATATAATAAATTTATAACTTAAAATATTGCAGATTAAGATTTTTTAAAATTAAATTTATAACTTTATATAATCAATTCTTACTGCTGCAATATTTTAAGTTATTAATTTATTATATTTTTTATTAAAATATCATGTCCTTTTCTTTTATTTTAATATTTTCATTTATCATAAATTTCATTTTCTTCGATATATATATATATATATATATATATATATATATATATATATATACATATATATAATTATCATATTTAAAAAAACCTTTTCTCCACGTTAAAAAAAACGACCCTGGTGTCTAACTCTGTCCCGTGGGGAGGCATAGTAAATAGGTATAATATAGAACCATTATAAAGTATGAAAAATTTTAAATATTATATAAAAAATTCGTGCTAAAATATATCATATGTATATTTATTTATATATATTTAATAATTACAAATGTTATATATATATGTTGAGATATATATATATATATATATATATATATATATATATATATGTATATATATTTATATATATGTATATATACATATATATGTGTATGTTTCTATATATTTATTATAAATATATATTATATATATGTGTATATTTATTTATATATATATGATAATTACAAATAATATATATGTATATGTTTATTTATATATTATACATACGTATATGTTTATATATATGTGTCTGTATGTGTAATAATTACACACATTCATATATAAAAGTATATACATGTAAAATATTATATTTAAGCATTGCGAGTATGAAAAGTAATATGCTTAAGCTTAAACATGGAAAAGTAAAGGACAAGATATACTAGTAAAATATATAATATATTTATAATTTAAAATATTGCAGCATTAAGAATTGATTATATAATTTTATGAAATGAATTTAAAAAAATTATTAATGCTGCAATATTTTAAGTTATGAATTTATTATATTTTTTACTAGAATATCTTGTCCTTTTCTTTTCCAGTTTTAACAACTTGGCCTTCGGGACAAGATCAACGTGTAGTATCTGTTCCGGTAGATACTGCAAGCAAAGACCATATGTGGGGGCAGCCTCACGTATAAGACCTTGGTCAATGTAGGGGCAACCCTTCATACCAACTGTCACTATCCAGCTCCCTACTCCCCGGGGAGTTGGTTCCCATTTCCCCTTCACTCCTCACATAAAAAATCGGCCTTGTGCCTAATTTGCTCAGTGGGGGAGCAAATAAATACCTCAAAGTGTAGTATTAGTTCCGGCAGATACTGCAAGCAAAGACCATATGTGGGGCAGCCCCACTTATAAGACCTTGGTCAATGTAGGGGCAACCCTTCATACCAATTGTCACTATCCAGCTCCCCTACTCCCCGGGGAGTTGGTTCCCATTTCCCCTTCACTTCTCACATTAAAAATCGGCCTTGTGCCTAATTTGCTCGGTGGGGGAGTAAATAAATACCTCAAAGTGTAGTATCTGTTCTTCAGATGCGGCACTTCCATTTCTCGTTCTCTTTCAATGAGGGAGAAATCCTTCACGACTGAGACAAGTTTTATTTTTTGTACCTTTTCTCCACATTAAAAAAACGACCCTGGTGTCTAACTCTGTCCCGTGGGGAAGCATTGTAAATAGGAACAGCTAGTCCTTTACTTTTCCCTGTTTAAGCGTAACCATATTACTTTTCATGCTCGCATTTTTCTATTGTAATATATATATATATATATATATATATATATATATATATATATATATATATATATATATATACAAGTTATTTATAATTTCTTCTCCTCTTTCCTTTATACATATACTCGGCCAGTGCCATCCTTTGGATGCAGCACGTGGTTTCCCGGTTCTTTGATCCATATACCGAAGCTCTACTTTTGTTCAGTTTATGAAGCCTCCAGAGCATTGTTTCATTTATTATTATTGTTATTGTTATTATTTATTATTGCTCATTAGGAGCTTTCTCATGGGCCATCATCAAAGAATTCTCTTTGAAAACAGTCTGTTATGTTCCCTGGAGTCTGAGTGACAAAAAGTCTCCCCAGATTTCCAGTACTGTCCACTTGTTCGACCATCTTTGCAAATTAATTTGCTTTATCGCAACAGTCATCTACCATTTGCTTCTCGTTGGTAACGACCATTGGTATGGCTATCAGTAAGCCTCTTCAAGGTACCAATCCTCCTTGCACTCATCCAGCGGAGGTCTGGTTAGTGCTTTCTCTTCTCGCTCTTTCTATCCTTCTTGACCTTCCATTTTATTTGCTGCGGCACCAGTTTGTGGTGAAGAGAAAAAAAGGAGGGGACTAACTTATAATATATGTGTGTCTCTGTGTGTCTGTGTACATTTTCCAACGCAATAACTCTGTCAATTTTCAGTCTACAGACTCGAAATGTGATATACAGGGTACTGAGATTTGGGAAAATCTTTGTCATCCGTTTTCGGCCAAAAATTTAGATGTTAAGGGGTCAAAGTTCAACGATTTGACCTTTGAAAACTCTACCAAAGTCCTCCACCAATTTTGGGTCTAAACGCTTGAAATTTTAGATATAAGTTCCTTGGACATGGATTTAACTTAATAACTTGATTAGAGCCCAAAACAATAAAGGCTATGGGGTCATAATAGGGGTCAAAGTTTAAAAAATCGACCGCATT
>NC_136525.1:46295648-46333148 GCF_053919585.1 Euprymna scolopes
CCTAAAACCATTAAAAGTTCATATTTCGAATGTAAACGGTGAGTTTTCGATTTTGTTAGCGCATGCGCAATTAAAAAAGATTAAAACAGAATGAACTTTTCAAAACAACCCCCAAAAATAGAGCTTTTACCCGCAATCTTAGATGCCTAATACTAAATGGATTTTAAATGAAGATAATTCCTCATTTAGTAACATTTAAAACAAAAAACAACAGCATAAAACCACTTTAAGTACTATATTGAATTTTTCTTGCAATCATTAAACACCACGAGAATTTCGGCACAATTAAAATTACAATAACAGTATACAATAAAATTCGCTTAAAGAGAATGCCCCCCTTCTCTTTCTCTCTCCGGCTTTAATCTATTTCTCTCCTGCCGTTCTCCGTGCAAAAACGACCCTTCAACATCTCCATTGCAGACGACAATTGACGGAAACACAGCGTTGACGCTAACCACGCTTGATTAGCCTGGGTTCAGTCGTCCTGTGAATTTGTGACACGTCCCTTTGTGGCACAGGGTAAAAGGACGGCCTCTTGCGACAACGACTTAATGCGCATGACCAACCTGCTGGTACTTCCGATAAAGCAGACACCTTACTTCCGCCAATCCGCCAACCTAACGGAGGCGCGCGTTTCATTAACTGTCACGGCCATCGAAAAACGCCCAAGACAGTTTTAGGAGAAATAAAAGAAGAACAAGAGGTAGAAAATGATAAACAACTTAAGAGAAGGAAAAAAATATAAATAACTGAATAATAATAATAATAATAATAATAATAATAATAATAATAATAATAAGTAGTGGGACCTATGGAAATTCCATAGCTAATATAACATACTGACCCAACGTGTCACGGGTAGTCTAGTATATATACTAGTTTTTTGTGACATAACAGAAACATTACTATGAAAGTATATTAAAATGAAAAAAGAATATAGATAGATTTCTATGAGTCCTGAGTCGTTCTGTTTATTATAATTGTTTATTTAAAAAAAAAAACTTAAAGTCATTGAATTATGTGGTTTGCCATACTTATAGGTAAATGTGCACTGAATAGATACCATAATACTTAAAGTTAAATTAAAATTTTGATATATCTTTTTGAAATGAAATTGTTAGTTGAAAGTACAGAATAGTTAAAAACACTCTTCCCATGTTAAGAATTTTTTTTTTAATAGAAAATGCAAATAAAGATAGATAAGATGTTAGATAATTGTATTCTGAAGAGTATACATATATATATACTAGACTACCCGTGACCCGTTGGGTCAGTATGTTATATTAGCTATGGAAAAATAAAATTACAGCCATTGAGTTATAAATGGTTTGCGATACTTATAGGTAAATACGCACTGAACAGATACCATAACACTTCAAGTTAAATTCAAATTTTTATATATCTTTTAATTCAAACGCGAAAAAAAATTGAGCGCTGAAAAGGTACACAGTAAAACAATATGTGTTATATAGGGGGTTTCATTGAGAGAGAGTCTTAGAGAGAGATGCTTAGAAAGAGTCTTATTACAGTGAGGGATGTTGTAAGAATCAGAGAGAGAGAGAGAGAGATTTTGTTGTAATAGACTTAGATAGATTGTTCATGTTAGGAGAGATTCTTATATATTAAATGTTCATTCCTTAATTGTGTTGAATGGAAGAAGAAGAAGAAGAAGAAGAAGAAGAAGAAGAAGAAAGCTCTTGGAGTGAAGGGATAGTGTTCAGACAGTTCGGACATGATGATGTTGAGACGTGTATGTAAAAACATATAACACAAATATATAATACAATTCCACTTTACCTTTCTGTAAGAATCATAAGACACAAGACGAGCTTTACAAAAACACATAATGGTTTATTTCGTCACACGGCCGTGTTCCATCACCAAGAATTCAAAGTCTCACATTTTTTTCTTGAAGTGACGTCTCGCTCCTAGACGCCTGACTGTCTCTCTCCGAGTTTTCTCACTGACTGACTAACTCTCAAGTTTTTTCTCTATTCCTAGAACTTTCTATTTTCCGTGACGTCATACACATGTTAAAACATGTGCCTTCTTTCACGTGTCCTGGACATACGTGTCCAAAACTTTTCCTATTTCTCAGTAACCTATTTTTCCAATATGTTAAAAACATTATCTTATAAGCTGCATTCTTTCAATTTAAAATTTCATAACAAACTTGAGAGTTCACATTCTTTCCTTGAAATATTTATCTATATTCTAAACAAATGTTTGTTTTACATTTTTAAATTCTCACACGTAATCTATTTCTAAACTAAATTACGAGGTTCGAATTTGTCTATTGCTATTTCATTTTCATTTTAAACTAAATTCTCCATTTTTATACTTACATGAAAAGGGGACAGCCCTTATCATGTAACATATGTTTTATTGTCGCGTTGATTATTTATTTATCACGCAAATTAAAAAAACATATTTTCGGGGTTATTTATTGATGTTATAGTGTAGAAGGACATGTATGAATGTTTTTAAGAAAAGTGTATTAAAAAATGGAGAATGGATTAAAACAAAACGAAGGCGATGGGTAAATCGCCGTTGTCAACGGGTTAAAGTAGATTTATTTGTAAGAAAATTGTACTAAAATAACTTAAACGTAATACGAGAATGAACGATGTAAAAAAAAGCAGAAAGTATTAATAATTGTTTATTTGGATAATTTAAACGCGAAAAGAAAACAATTGGGACGCTGAAAACGTACACAGTAAAACAATACGTTTTATTGTCGCGTTTATGATTTATTTGTAACGCAAATTTTAAAAAAATCATATTATATTCGGCTTATTGGAAAGAGCATAAAATTTCACATTGACCCTGAAAATATCGTAAAAATGTTGATAGTGTAGAAGAAAATGTATGAATGTTTTTAAGAAAGGTGTATAAAAAATGGAGAATAAATTTTTAAAAAAGGGAAGACGGTGGGGAAATCACTGTTGGAAATCGTTCTTATGGTTGTCAACGGGGCAAAGTCGATTTATTTGTAAGAAAATTGTGACAGTATAGTTGTAATACAGAATAGTTGCAAAACATCCCCACCCTTCCCATGTTAAATAATAATTTCTAAATAATAAAGTTAATATTTCAGTGCGCAGGTCAAATTCTGCAGAAGTAGCGCTTTGTGTTTATTTGTTTACGCTGTTATTGGTTTATGTTTATGTACGCATGAGCAATCGGAAGTCGTAAACCGGATGTGAGTTACAACACCCGTTACAAGATCATTTGAGTTTTATAATTATATATATATATATGTATATATATATATATGTTTTGAGAAAAATAGAAAAACCGAATGAAATTATTAAAATAATCAACGTTTCGTCCTTATTTCAGAGGACATCTTCAGGATATTGAAGTAAAAATGCAAGAAAAGAAAAAGTCATAGATCGTACGAAAAAGAGAACAGTTTTTGAATCCTTCCCATGTCGGGAAGGACAAACATATGTGTGCGTATGGGAAGGTTGGGTTGTTCGATGTCTATATATACACTTTTAAAAGTGCGTTAAAATAAATATGTACATTTTTTTTTCCTCCTGTAAACTTATTCATTTTGTTGAAATATTTCAGGAAAAACGGTTAGCCAGGATCTGTTTTGATATTGTTTCAGTCGGTTTTTCTATTTATCTCAAAACATAACGTCAACCACCGCTGGTATTTTTACATTTCTTATACATATATATATATATATATATATATATATATATATATATATATATATATATATATATATGAGGTAAGTACCCATTTTAACTTCTTTTCAAATTAAAAATAAATAAATTTGAATTATTGTCTCGACTCAATTATCCTCCTGTTTGTGTCAAATTGACCTCTACTGACTTATTTTTATCTGTTCTTAAAATAGATTTATAATGATGATTCTCTATCTGTGTCTTTTTCTTTCTTACTCTCTTTTTTTCATGTATATTTTTCTTCCCTCTTTTTTCGACTTCTTACTATTCTGTCTTCCTCTACTCTGTTCTTCCCTGTCTCTTTTATTTTTCCTCTTTTTTCCTACCACTCCTTTTTCAATTTTAATTTCAGTCTTTTATTCCTATCATTTGAATCTTAACTTCAATACTTTCATTTGTCTTTAAAAAAGCGTTTTATAAAAATGAAAAAAGGAACTTCACTTCTCCATGGTCTGATGTTTTTTTCTTGAAGCTTTAATTTACCCTGGACATCTATAATTATTTTTTCCGTTCCTTATGGATTAGCAATGGATTTTAAATGGACCCATTTTGGATTTATCTTGTTCTGAATTTTACCTTCTTATTCATTGGATTTTCGCTATATCCTTGTTCTCTCTTTTTACGTTTTAATCATTTTGAATCCCTATAAACTGTCACTAACTGTTTAATAGGTTTTCTGGTGCAAGTATGATTGATTTTATTCTTATAGTTTCTTTTAATGTATTAATCTGCAAAATTTATTGTATATTTTGCAAACCTCTTTTTTTCTGATGAGAAGAATTGCATTTTTCTAAACTCGGCGGAATAAGGTCTTTCTTGTTTATTTGTACTCCTCGTTGGATAATTAAAATATCGTTATAGGTTTATACAATATTTTAGATTTTTCTATTATATATATATATATATATATATATATATATATATATATATATATTATTTTTAATTTTAATTATAAATTATCAATCAATGCTGATGACACGACCATCTATGGCAACATATCAAAGGCCGTAAATGACAAAGTTCTCTTTAATTCCCTCTTTTTCTGATGAGAAGAATTGCATTTTTCTAAACTCGGCGGAATAAGGTCTTTCTTGTTTATTTGTACTCCTTGTTGGATAATCAAAATATCGTTATAGGTTTATACAATATTTTAGATTTTTCTATTATATATATATATATATGTATATATATATTATTTTTAATTTTAATTATAAATCATCAATCAATGCTGATGACACGACCATCTATGGCAACATATCAAAGGCCGTAAATGACAAAGTTCTCTTTAATTCTCTCTCGTCTGATCTTGAGCACGTGGTACAATGGGGGAAGAGGTGGCTGGTCACTTTTAATTCATCCAAAACCAAGCTTCTATCTTTACATCATCCACGCCCTGATCCCCATCTGGCATCAATTGAAATGGATGGCTCTCGTCTTGGGGAGGCTCCATGTTTTGACAAGCTCCTAGGTTTAACCTTTACTCCTGATCTGAAATGGAACACGTACATCAAGTCTATCGCAAGGGACGCTGGGAAAATGGTGGGATACTTCTACCGCTCCAGAAGATATCTCACTACTGATGCAATTCTCTATCTGTATAAAAGCCAAGTACGTCCAAGGGTGGATTACTGCTGCCACATCTGGGCAGGAGCTACTAAAAACAGCCTATCTTGCCTTGACAGACTACAAAATAGACTTCGTGGTTTAGTGGGGGTGCCCTTTCCTCTCCCCTGCAACCTCTCTCCCACAGAAGAGACGTTGCGAGCCTGTCTTTGTTTTATCGTTATTTTCATGGCAGGTGCTCGTCTGAACTCCAATCTCTCGTCCCCCCTCGCCAATCTTTCACAAGAAACACCCGTCTGGCTGAAACTACTGTCAATAATTTTCCCCACTCTTTATCTGTGCTTAAATCCAAACGTGGATTCCATGTGCAAAGCTTCTTTCTTAGAACTGCACGTCAGTGGAACTCTCTGCCGCTTGACTGTTTCCCACCTGGCAACAACTTGGACGTCTTCAAGTCCAACATAAACACACTCCTGACAAACCGCCCCCTTAAGTAAGACACTCTATCAAAACCCCCAATACTAATAATTACTACAATACTATCTCATTGATTACTGTACACGCAATAACCCTTATCCCTGAGTGGCTTTCAGGCCTTGATAAGTGGTGACCCCCATTTTATTTAAAGGATATATATGCCTATCGAACTTATTATATATCTACATTACAACGAGCACTGTTTTCTTTTAATTGTATTAATGTATTTACTCATATATTAAAATAAACTCTGCCCTTTAGACTGTTGTTCTAATCCCCTTTATATATATATAGAGAGAGAGAAAATAAAAAAGGAACAAACCGTATTATGTGTTCACCAACGTTTCGTCTTTATTTCGAGACTTCTCGAAATAAAGACGAAACGTTGGTGAACACATAATACGGTTTGTTCCTTTTTTATTTTCTCTATTTTGTCGGAATACTATTTCCATTATTTTCATCATATATATATATATATATATATATATATATATATATATATATATATATATATATATATATTAGATTAGGTTAGATTAGATTAGATTAATACCAGTCTCATCATATGTATACAAAAATAATATCCGTATTAGGACAGGTAAAATTATTTTTCCCCAACGAAACAGTTTTACCGTTCATGTCCTGTTAAGTACTTAAACCTAAGGATTCAAAACTATTCTTATAAACGAGATGTTTCGCAAGACGGACATAATGGGACTTATTTTCAGCTTGCCCTTCGCCTTTCTAAGCTTGACTTGGCAAATATCTTGAGTGTATATTTTTAACTTTCGTTACGTTTACCTCAACTGGACCGCCATTTTTTTTTATATAATCAAATTTATGTTTTTCTTAATGCTCGTCCATGTTCGTTATTCAGCCATGACACTTGCGCGTTTTTCTTCATCGTTACCGTGTTTCTCGCTATTTTTTTTTGTTTCCCGCCATTTTTTTGTTTCCCGCCATTTTTTTTATATATTTTCCAATGACTTTATTCTGGGGGGGGGGATTCTTTGGAACTTTGAGGATAACATTGTTAAACAGCGTACGTGATGTCCAATGGTGGATAATCGAGAAGAATAAAAGAAAGAAATGAAATACAAAACGTCTTGGTCTTTTTTCTTCTTTTTTTTCTCGTTTTGGGATGTTGTTTTTTTTTTTTTTTTAGGGATAAAAAAGGAAAGATGAGTGTCCAAAATTTACAGGAATCTAAATACAAAGAAGTAGTCGATGCATAAACAAATATTCCTAAACAAAGGATTCCACATTAAAAGACAAAAAAATAAGAATAGAAAACAATAGAAAACAATGAGAAATAAAAAAAACAATAAAAAAACACAAAACCAAACAAACTTTCACAAGAAACACTCGTCTAGCTGAATCCACTATAAATAATTTCCCCCATTCTTTATCTGTGCCTAAACCTAAACGTAGATTCCATGAACAAAGCTTCTATCTTAGAACTGCACGCCTATGGAACTGTCGCCCGTTTTCCTGCTTTTTAGCTGACTACAATATGGTTGTCTTCAAGTCCAATGTAAACAAGTTCTTGATAAGCCGTTAACAAATTTACTGAATTTCCATTACTGACAATTATTATATTGTGCAATTGACTACTGTACACTTTTAGCTCTTATCCCCGAGTGGCCCCTGTGCCTTGATAAGTGGTGATGCTAAAAAAACTAAAATACTCTAAGAAAAAAAAAAGAAGGAAAAAAGAAAAAGACATTAAAAAAATAGAATCTTTACTACTATATAAAAAAAACAGTGCCTGCGAGTTTGTTCCCTATGGACTCGAAAACATCTGGTCTATTTTTACGAAATTTCACACTAAGGAACTTAATGTGTCTGGCAGTGTTCTTAGATAGGCTTTGTATCAAAATGTCTCCAAGAAGTATCGATAATCGATAATCGAAATAATTCGATGAAAGAAGAAATAAGTGATTTTGACCAACGTTAACACCTTACACGGCCTAACACCACAAGTGTATTTGAGAAGTTTTATTACCACACAAGCCGAAAGGCCCAACATATAAAATCAACAGTAGGTTCTTTGATATGACAGGGGCGCGTTCGAAATGAATGTTTCTGTTTAGAGCACGATTGGAGTATGATACATGAACTTTCACATTTTAAACTTAAAATCAAGCCATAATTTTATAAAAATCGACAGTAGATTCTCTACAGTGCAATGTAGACTACAATGTATTGTAAAATAAGTCATAGCGGTAGACATGCGATCTTTCTCTTTATGTGCAACGATGGGTTCCCGATTAGAGCAGGCAATCAATCGATTTGATTGAAAAATGGGCGATTTCACCGATATCGATGGCAGTAAAACTATGGGAGTGTGAAACATTCGTTGATTATTATTCAATCCTGGGCAACGCCGAGTGACCAAGCTAGTAAAACAAATTAAATGAATGGTGCTTCTATACTATAATAATATAAATTCGGACAACGAAAAATCGATAAAAAAAATGACATCTACTTAATTGTCCTGTCAGATGTGCTTAAATATTACCGCATAATTTTTTTTTTTAAGTTTTTAATACGAGTTCGCCATCTTTATTGCAAAAAAAAACCCTTCGTCGCCATATTTCTTTGAGAACACGTGACATAATAAAAAAGGGACGAAACTCGGTTGTGCTAAAAACAAGGAAATTAAGTCATATTCATAATTGTTAACACACAATTAATTTCTTTTTAAAAAGTAGCAGTTTTTACTACGGAAAAGCCCCAGTGTTTGTTTGTTTTTTTTCTTTTAACCAAATCCTTTAAGATTGAGGATTTAAAATGTTGCACCAATCCCGAATGCCTCTTTTTGGGGGTAGCGAGGTTTTCACTACCTTACAAACTTGGCCTTCGTAGGAAGACAAGTAATTTTTTTTCCATGTGTGGAAAACTGTGTTTTTTTTTTTTAATGTTTTCTCAAAAATGAACGCAATAAACTTCGCTGAACTTTTAACATATGCTGCGTTTTAAAAAAAAGTTGGTCCAATATAGAATTTTCGTCAAAAAATATTTTAATAATTTTTTTCTACCTTATCGTTTTTCGTAATTTTTTGATATATTCATTACCGTGACACGATAATAAAGTAGAGACCATTTGTTTGTCTTGAAATTCAATAACTTTTTCGAATTTCGCTATCCGAGTATAGTTGGACAAAACAAGGATTTTAAAAAATTAAGGAAAATATGTTACAAATAATTCAGAATAAAACAAATGAAAAAATAAAACAAGAGAAAAAGAAACTAGCACCCATTCTTGCAAAACTGTTTAATCAATGGCTAAATGAGATATGCTTTCCAACACCTTGGAAAACCCCGTTAGTCTATCCAATATTTAATCTATCATCAATTAAAATGAATGGCTCTCGTCTTGGGGAGACTCCATGTTTTGACAAGCTTCTAGGTTTAACCTTTACTCCTGATCTGAAATGGAACACGTACATCAAATCTATTGCCAAGATCGCTGGAAAGATGGTGGGATCCTTCTACCGCTCCAGAAGATATCTCACTGTTGATGCAATTCTCTATCTATATAAAAGCCAAGTACGTCCAAGTATGCAGTATTGCTGCCATATCTGGGCAGGAGCTGCTAAAGACAGCCTATCCTGCCTTGATAGAGTACAAAATAGATATCGTGGCTTAGTGGAAGATGCCCTTTTCTCTTCCCTGAAACCTCTCTCCCACGGAAGAGACGTTGCGAGCCTGTCTTTGTTATCGTTATTTCCATGGGAAGTGCTTGTCTGAGCTCCAATCTCTGGTCTCCCCTCGCCAATCTTTCACGATAAACACCCGTCTAGCTGAAACCACTGTCAATAATTTTCCCCACTCTTTATCTGTGCCTAAATCAAAACGTAGATTTCATGAACAAAGCTTCTTTCTTAGAAGTGCACGCCTGTGGAACTCTCTCCCGTCTGCCTGTTTCCCACCTGACTACAACTTGAATGTCTTCAAGTCCAACATAAACAAGTTCCTGATGAACCGCCTCCTTAAGTAAGACACTTTATCAGATCTCCATTATTAGCGATTATTACGATATTATTCCATTGATTATTGTACACGCAATACCCCTTATCCCCGAGTGGCCTCCGGGCCTTGATAAGTGGTGACTTCCTTATGAAAGAAACAATACTAGAGTTCAGTCTTCAGAATCTTAAGTCATGAGTAAGTTGCTTTAATATTTTTACGATCTGATCGTTTTTCGTAATTTCTGGAGTACATGACAATTACGTCACATGACAATTATGTCACATGACAATTACGTAGGGATCATTTATGATTGTTAACGCACAATTTATTTGTTAAAAATGGCAGTAGTTACATGCTATTAACCTCCCCTTTTGAACTCTTGGGTGTTTTGTTTTTTTAACCAAACATTGCTAATTTTCACCTCTCAACTTTTTTTTTTTAATTTTATCTATCATATCGTTTTTCTTAATTTTTTTATATATTCATTTCATCCTGTGTAATCAGTCTTTTGAAAAACTTTGACTCATCTTCTTGGTACATCTCCAAATTCATCCTCGAGCACTCAACGCGTTCTCGCTTCTGGAATGGTGTTAGCAACCTGGGAATGCATCTGGCAGACACCGTATGCATATGCATATGCAAATGGTCATGAATGATAGTTTCCACAGACCCTGTACTAATCTTGACATCTTGGGCTATTTGGCGAATAGTAATGCGCCGATCTTCCAAAATGGCAGCCTCAACTTGACGGACAGGTGCCTCATCAATGGCAGAAGGGGGGCGACCAGGTCTGGGAGCTGTTTCCATAGACTTCCAGCCATGTTTAAATTCACGATGCCAGCGTTTTACAAGGTAATATGATGGGGCATTATCACCATAAGTTTCTTTCATTTCATAAAAAGTCTCCTGTGGTGTGCGTCCTTTCAAATACAAAAACCGGATCACTTCTCGACATTCAACAGGCTTCATTTCACACCTGATTCAGTTCAAACACCTGTAAAACAGAAACCACAATTAGTCCAGAGCCTTAATTTGCCACATAACCCGTAGAGATATAAATCATTGCACATGTAAAATTTCAACTAGATCAGACAACGAGAAGTGGGTCATGGACATTACTTATTGCACGCCCCTCGTATATATATTTGGCTAGTATATATATTTGGCTAGAATATATATATATATATATATATATATATATATATATATATATATATATATATATATATATATATATATATATATATACTAGCATGGGAGCCCGGCGTATCCCGGGTACTTGGAGGTGTATGTTGAGCAAAAAAAAAAAAGCGGTCAATTTTTTAAACTTTGCCCTCTATTATGACGCCTTAAAATGTATGGATTTGGGTTCAAATCGAGTTATTAAGTTAGATCCATGTCCAAGCAACTTATATCTAAAATTTCAAGTGATTAGACCACAAATTGTCGGAGGAGTTTGGTAGAGTTCTCAAAGGTCAAATCGTTGAGCTTTGACCCCTTAATCGCCCAAATTTCTGTCCGCAAACCGATCACATCGATTTTTCCAAATCTCAGTACCATGTATATAAAATTTCGAATCTGTAAACTTAAAATTGGCAGAGTTATTGCGTAGAGAAATGTACACACACAGATACACAGATACGCACACAGACAGACAGACAGACAGACAGACACTTTCACTTTTATAGATATATAGAGTCCTAATAGCAGTCAAGCTATGTTGAAGAGGGGTAGGGGCCCGAAACATGCATGTATGTAGATTACTGTTTAAAAAATAAATAAATAAACAAATAAAAATATTATTTTTTTATGTCCAAAATAAAAAATGGGCAATTTCTAAAAAAACATCCGATCTTCAAGGTGAAGACTCTAATCTTAATATCGTTTAAAAAATCAACAACAAAAACTATATATATATATATATATATATATATATATATATATATATATATACTAGACTACCCGTGACCCGTTGGGTCAGTATGTTATATTAGCTATAGTATGAGCGTGACACTTGTGACGTAAAGAAAATATTTTTTTGTGACATAACAGAAACATTTCTATGAAAGTATATTAAAATGAAAAAAGAATATAGATAGATTCTATGAGTTGTTCTGTTAATTAAAAAAAATTACAGCCACTGAATTATAAGAATAGAATATTACTGCCAATAATATTTTGTAAGACTTATAATCACCGGTTTCCGTGCCAGTTGATTGTTAAGATAATTGTATTCTGAAGAGTATATATATATATATATATATATATATATATATATATATATATATATATATATATATATGGAATTTGTATATAAAAGGAATTTATATATAAAATAAATATATATGTATATATATTCTAGACAACCCGTGACCCGTTGGGTCAGTATGTTATATTAGCTATGGAATTAATGTATGAGCGTGACACTTGTGACGTAAAGAAAATAGTTGTTTTTTTACATTACAGAAACATTTCTATGAAAGTATATTAAAATGAAAAAAGAATATAGATAGATTTCTATGAGTCCTGAGTCGTTCTGTTTATTATAATTGTTTATTTAAAAAAAAAAACTTAAAGTCATTGAATTATGTGGTTTGCCATACTTATAGATAAATGTGCACTGAACAGATACCATAATACTTAAGGTTAAATTAAAATTTCGATATATCTTTTTGAAATGAAATTGTTAGTTGAAAGTACAGAATAGTTAAAAACACTCTCCCCATGTTAAGAATTTTTTTTAAAAATGGAAAATGCAAATAAAATGTAACTTTTTTAAATTTATTTGAAACAAACATTCATGACCCATTGGGTCAAATATTTAATTTATATGTTTATAAGGTCAATAGAACTAAATAAGACAATACGGAAATGAACGATGTAAAAAACAGCAGAAAGTATTAATAATTGTTTATTTGGATAATTTAAACGCAAAAAGAAACAATTGGGACGCTGAAAACGTACACAGTAAAACAATGCGTTTTATTGTCGCGTTGATTATTTATTTGTAACGCAAATTAAAAAGACATATTTTCGGTGTTATTTATTTATGTTGATAGTGTCGAAGAAAATGTATGAATGTTTTTTAAGAAAGGTGTATTAAAAAATTGAGAATAAATTTTAAAAAAGGGGGAGGAGGTACGGAAATAACTGTTGTAAATTGTTCTTATGGTTGTCAACGGGAAAAGTTGATTTATTTGTAAGAAAATTGCGACAGTATAGTTGTAATACAGAATAGTTGCAAAACATCCCCACCCTTCCCATGTTAAATAATAATTTCTAAATAATAACGTTAGTATTTCAGTGCGCAGGTCAAATTCTACAAAAGTAGCGCTTTGTGTTTATTTGTTTACGCATTTATGGACTTATGTTTATGTGCGCATGCGCAACCGGTAGTTGTAAAACGGATGTAGTTTACAACACCCGTTACAGGATCATTTGAGTTTTATAATTATATATACATATGTACAAATAATCATATAATGATTAGATAACTCTGACTGACGTAAAAATCATTTCAAAATAAAAATGTTTAAATTTCAACGCTATTTCACGCGGTTAACGATAGCCGAATGGATACGGTCTTTGCTAATGAAGCCAGAGAATGGCTTCTGTTGCCGGGTTCGAATCTATCGACTGGTGTTAATCATGACACCCTGTACTGAAGATTCCCGAACGGATGAAACACTAGTCTCTGTAGGTATTTAATAATTATTATTGTAAATAGTTATGTCAGCCCCTTTAAGAAACTCGTTTCTTATCGTTGAGCACTCTCAGTTGAATTAAGTCGGTCAACTTAGCTTCGATGCATAGATCATCATATAATGATTAGATCACGCTGACTGAGGTCAAAAACATATTTTTTTAATTTTTAAAATTCAACGTTATTTCTTCTGTCGCCGGGTTCGAATCCATCGACTAGTGTTAATCGTGACACCCTGCACTGAAGATTCCCGAAAGTATGAAACATCAGTGCTTGTAGGCATTTAATAATAGTTATATATATATATATATATATATATATATATATATATATATGATTACTTAATTTAATCACATAAATTAATATACGAAAGTATAAACTTCTGCGTAAACTTTAAGCATTTACTTCAACAGTGCTCAATACGTAGATAGATTTAATGATTAGATCACGCTGACTGAGGTCAAAAATATTTTTTTTAAATAATAAGACAAGCTACAACGTGTACGGACCTAGACGACCCATGTAGATTATGTCTTCATGAAAAATTTGCTATCCTGTACTTTAAAGACCCCAACATTTATTAAACTGTACAAGAGAAATAGCGAACAACTATGTTCACAGCATGAAATTTACTCTAGGATAGCGATACAAAATAGTTTTAAAACTAACAAAAACAATAGAAAATAAACAAATAAATAAATTAAATAAACATGAATATACATAAACGATCACACATATATGTGTATATATATATGTATATATATGTGTGCATATATGTGTATACACATATATATATTTATATATAAACTAACATTAATAATAAAAAAAACACTAACCTAGATTTAAAACAGATCAAGAAGCTAAATATCCAGGCTAAAAAGAGCACACACAAAGGAACAGGTCAACCAGAGGTCAAATAGGCCTTTGTCCGATAAATGCATTCTCATTGGCTGATAGGAAGGGCGCGGTGGATACTAGAAAGCTGATTGGCTAACTAAAATTTCAATAGAAGATGCGCATATAAAAACGACAAACAACCACGGAATTCGCGCATAAACCTGAAGAATCCTAGAGTGGATGAAACGTGGAATATTCAGTGTAGCTTAATCGCCATATACATTTTATAACTATATATATATATATATATATATATATATATATATATATATATATATATATATATATATACTAGTAAAGTGACCCGACGTTGCTAGGGTTTGAGTGATGATCAATGAATGTTTCACACTTCAATATTTTTATTGCCATCGAAATCGATTAAATAGCCTATTTTCAATTGGAAAACTTAAATCAAATCTCTTTCTAAGTACGCTGGAAAAATGGCCGCGCCATTCTATCGCTCCAGAATGTAACGTACTCCTGGAGCAATCCTCTAAGAGTGTAAGAGCCAAATAAGCCAAATAAAATAGAGTACTGTTGTCACATCTGGGGAGGAGCTGCCCGGAGTACCCTATCCTCCCTTTACAGAGTTCAAAACCAACTTCAAAACCTAGTAGATAATGCCATTTTTACCTCCTTTGACAACTCTTTTCCACAGAAGAGACGTTGCCAAACTGTCTTTGCTTTACGGTTCATTTTACGGCAATTAACTTCATTCAATGGTCTCCTCCATCAAAATATCACAAAAACCACTCGTCAAGCTACAACCACTACCAACAAGTTCTACTACACTCCATGAATACCTAAATCGAAATACAAATTCCATGAACAACGTTTGTTTGTTTTTGTTTTTCGTAACACTGCTCAGTAAATGAATAAAAATGTATATGAATAAAACAGTACATGTATGTATGTGTATGTGTAAATATTTAACCGATAAACTCCTAAACTACTGGTAACATAACACAGAAATTAACAGGAAATAGTAATGATACACTAGGTGTGTCAGAAACTTCGTGAAAAATATTGAGTAATTCGACCCACTGTCTTTCCAAGCTTATAACTACTCGAAAAATTTAATTCAAACCTTAATTTCTTTTTCAATTAAATGAGCGAGGTCCAAGGTTTCATTTTTAAAAAATAACGTGATTTAAAAAAAAAAAGGTTTTAAACTTCGGACTTTACAGGTAAATTTCTAAAAAACACTACTTTTTTGTTGTTTTAAATTTGAATATATTATTTATTGATCTTATATCTTCAATTTGTGATATATAAAACTTTGGTGAGTAAATTAATTACACTGTGCAACAAATTTGAATTGAAAAAAAAGTACAAGACATATAAGACCTGTTTCGGTGTAAGAAAAGTATGCTGATTCCAAATCTGACATTTATTTCTCTGGATTAGGTACCATTTTCATGTACTTTATTATTAATTATTTTAGAAAAAAACACCGAATTCACCAATTTAAACAATATTTGTCCTCTTAACTCTCTTGTGTAGAGTGTCATATCCCTTTTTTTAAATTCCAGCAGTAGTCTGCCAACATACCAGTGTTCAATTTTCCTTTAAAACGTTTTTCTATTAATGAAATATCTTGATGGAACCTTTCGCCATGTTCATCACTCACATGGCCAAGATTCTCAGCAAAAATATCCAAATGAGAGTGGAGCACATGAACTTTTAGAGACATGTTACATCCCATATCATGAAAATGATGCAATAGATCATTCACAACTTGCACATAGTCTTCTGAACGATGTTTTCCCAGGAAGTTATCACAAACTTTCTTGAATGACTCAAAGGCACATTTTTCTTTTCTCTTGAGATGTGTGTTAAAAGTTTCATCAAGAACAATTGTTCGAATTTGGGAACCTATGAAGATACCTTCTTTTATTCAAGCTCGACTTAATGAAGGAAACTTTTCTGCAAGACATGCAAATGCCAAGGAATCCTTGTCTAGTGCTTTCACAAACTGCTTGAACAAACCGAGTTTAATATGCAAAGGTGGTAAATGGATTCTATCACTTGTCAGAAGTGGTTTGTGTTTGATGTTATGTTTTCTTTGATCAATTTCATCTCTAGCAGGCCAGTGCTTGCGTACATAGTGTTCAGCTCTTGCTCTAGAGTCCCATATGTAGCAGAATTTGCTTGGATCATTTTTGCACTGTCTTGAAGTCATCGTCAAAGCCTATACTGCATCTAAAGAATAAAGACAAGAAAAAAAGTAAATTGTTTTATAAAGAAAAATAAGGATTTCATAATGTGAACATGTTAAGCCATTATAAACGCCCACTATCAAGTTATTAGATTCTTTCGTACATAAAGTAAGGGGTTGATAAAATTTCATTTCTATTTTTTGCATTTAATTTAGTAAATTTTCAGAAAAGAATGTATAAAATGTCCCTTTATGTTTAAAACATTAAGATACACAATAATCCGGTCTTTATTGTAGTTTTTAGTTAAAAAATACTTTATTAAATGGATATCTATTTTTAACCCTCAGATTTTTTCCCGTGCCCTACAAATAAGGTTCTGAGGCAGGTTTTAGCTTCTTTTCCTTGATTTTTTTAGCCTACATTAAAAATGCCTTTCTTGACGAATACCATGGCTTTTCGGAAGGTGGTGAACACCAAACCATGTGCTACAGCATTATGTTTTTACTTTTGAAAAAATTAGCCCTTGGTCTAGAAAATATTATGCTAACCAAGCTAGCTCTGTCATCTAGCTCTCTTAAATCTGGAAAAATAGCTCATTTCGGCTGACTTTAGCAAATAAATGATTCAAATAAATGATTTAACAAATAATGTACATAATATGTGTATATTAAACTGTATTTTTCTCTTAAGATTTATAATTTAATACGCATAATATGTGACTGCAAAGTCGTCAGTAACCCATTTTTGACGTTTTTACTGAAATTTACGACTGTGGCAATTTTGCACAAATTATACCTAATTCAACAAAAAGAAAGTCAGAAATAAAATTTCCATGTTACTAGGTATACAAAAATTGCTGCAGATATCCTGTACTTTTTTTAGTGTTGCACAGTGTTATTTAATTTTAATAGATATTTAAAATGGGGGACGTGAATTAATTCAACCCCCTGTCTTTCCAAGCTTATAACTACTCGAAAAATGTAATTCAAGCCCTATTTTTTTTCAATTAAAGGAGCAAGGAGCAAGGTTTCATTTAAAAAAACAAAACAAACAACGTGGTTTTAAAAAAGGAAAGGTTTTAAACTTCGGACTTTACAGGTAAATTTCTAAAAAAAAATACTTCTTTTTTGTGTGTTACATTTGAATATATTATTTATTGATCTTTTATCTTCAATTTGTGATATATAAAACTTTGGTACATAAATTATTTACTTTTTAATAGACATTTCAAAATGGGGGGGGCGTGAATTAAATAAAAATTGTCTAAAATATTATATTCAGTCTATTGGAAAGAGCATAAAAGTTTACATTGACCCTGAAAATATCGTAAAAATAGAATCAATAGAAACATTTTAATAGATTTTTAAAGTTTAAAAATTGAAAAATACTGAACTCGTAAAATTCAATTAATTTCTATTACTTTTTATACAACTTTAATAGTTTATTTTGGAAGTATAATCTATAAAGAAAATAAACAACCCACTTTTAAAAGAGAAATTACGAGTTTTTTTTTATATTTTATTCGCAGTTTCGTGTTAGGGGTGTCAAAAATTCCTACAGAAATTCTGATACACCTAATGATACACCAACGACAGTTTATAACGAGTAAAATCTTTGTTTGGATGGATGAATAACATATACAGGAATATGTCGGCAAGTTGATTTGCAAAATGTTAATTTCAACTTACCGACATATTTCTATTAGTTTTACGCATGCGCAAAGTCAATCAGAGGAATCGTGGCCATAGCTAGAATTGGTTTAATTTTAAATCTTTTTTTATCTATCTGTCGAGTTAGCTCAAACTGTAGGGAACAGCAGCTTGACCGCTAAATGGTTTGGTTTTTATTCAATTAATTTCTTCAAGTCGTTTAATATCAAATTTTTCTTATCTGTCTCTCGATAGCTGCATCAACAGGAGACATATCTGGAGAATTAAATGTTTTGGTTTCAATTCTAGCTGATGGCACCCAAGTCAATTTTTTTTTTTTTTTTTAACTTTTGAAATCAGTATATATTTAGTTGGAAAGAAAGTTCTTGGGGAATTTTTCATTTGGATTTCAAATAAGTTTTCGTTTGATATATCGCTTTTCACTCTATTTAATCGTTTAAATTATAATTGTTTTCTTTTCAGAACGTTGAATACAAGATAGAAAAAAAAGCAAATTCGCACAATTTTCTACTGAACTCACGGCATAATGGTGGTTTAAGAAATTTCGTGGCGGCAACGAGAGTTTTGAAAATGATGAGTGTAGTGGTCGGCCACCGGATGTTATTAAGAGCTTTAGTCGAAGCCAATTCACGCACAACTGTTTGAGAACTTGGTTCTGAATCAGACGTAACGTATACGACGATTTCCAACCATTTGAGAGAGATTGGAAAGACAAAAAAAAAACTTGATAAATGGGTACTTCACGAATTGAACGACAACCAAAAAAAACGCAGTTATGAAGTGTCATCTTGCCTTCTTTTAAACAGCAAGAATGGCCCGTTTCTTGGCCGGTTTGTGACTTGCAATGAAAACTGGGTTCTTAAAGCAACCACAAAGTTGAGTCTTCAATGATGTCTCCTCCTTTAGGGGTATTGTTTCTCTATTCCTCCTTCCATCTCAACTAGGTCAAATGGTTTTTTGTTTGTTTGTTTGTTTGTTTTTTTAGTTGTAGAGAGGCTTTCGAAACCTGAGTCTGCAGGTACCTGGGGCATCTTTTAAAATTTGTTGGATTGATAAGTCCCTGGTGTCCTCCTCGACGTTTTGAATCAATTTTTTTAGTTGCCGCCCCCTTCTTATGTGAGTAGCCGCAAACAGGATCAGAGCAAGACACTGCAGGACTGTAGTAAACAAACACAGGTAGAAACAAATAGACTCCCTAATCTGCCCAAAGTGCAAAGAAGCTCCCAACTACAGAGACCACCTGATCCTACACTGTCCAGTAATCAAACTGGAAGGGGGCTATTCGACAGCCCATTTATCTGAAGACAATTTCTCAGACTAGCTAAAAAAAAATAGCGGTATAAAGGTCTAACTCATACGATATTACTACTACTACTACTCTCTAGTTTGATACGGCATAATCATGTTGATAAACCGGTTCCCGCTAGATCACCGAAGTTAAGCAACGTTGACCCTGATCAGTACTGAATGGGTGACCGTTTGGGACTTCCAGGTGCTGGATGTGCTTTCCGCTTATTGTTTCCAGTCGTCCTGAACTTCTTCTTGCCACTGGACTCACAGTGCCCTTCAGAAGAGGTGTGATTGGGATTGCGCAATCCTTGCCTCACAATTACACGCGCAGCTCCCTTTGCAGGGGATGTCCATTGTCTTTCGAAACTAAACAGAGGCATCGAATTGTATCGTTTGAAACAGAATTTTATTTGGATTGGCATGCTTTAATTAAAAGTAGCTAATTTTTTTTTCTTGTCTATTTAGTTTGAAACAGAATTGTTGACGCTTTGTAATCGTTTAAGATGAAATAGCATTTTCACTGATCTGTCATGCATAAGTTCAAAAAGAACATTTTTGTTGGTTTGTTGTGCTTAAGTTTGAAATAGCAGTTTTGTCGATCCGTCACGCATTACTATAAAATAGCATTGTTGTTGGTTTGTCGTGCTGAATTTTAAATAACATTTTTGTCCATCTGTCACACTTAAAACTATACGCATCTTTAGAAACCTGACTTCCATTTTTCTCCCTCGAATTTTGGAAAACGTTTTCTTTTTTTTTTGTGTGTGTGTGTGTGCGTGTGTGTGTGTGTGTGTGTGTGTGTGTGTGTGTGTGTGCTTTCACATTCTAACTTTTCTTCCATAATTAAATTTGTTTCCTTAAACATTTGAAGAGAAGAAAGAAAACATTTATTTATTCCATTTATTTTCCTTATATTATTATTATTATTATTATTATTATTATTATTATTCTCTGCACGAGTTTAAAGTTCAACATGCGTCCACCATTACGGCGTTGTCGTCTGCCTCGTAACTACGTCGCTTGCAACAAGGAAAAAAACGTCGCTTGCAACAACGAAAAAAAAAACAAACACAGTAACAATAAAATAAATAAATAAAATGAATATTATTTACTTAAGCGAATCGCGAAGTTTAGGGAGAGCAGGAGTGCATGGACGCTGCGTTTGTTAGCGCTCTTCGTTGGACATGATTAACAAATGCGCACGAGACTTAAGTGTGAAGTATTTGTACGTGGCGTGACCTGAAGTAAAAATGGCCGCGTCTTATTTATTTATTTATTTATTTTGTTAGAAAATTAAATGAGTGGTTTCTACTTTTGTCGCAAGGTTTTGTGTGGCCTTTTCTATGGGGTTCCTCTCGCAGGAAGAAGAGAGAAATTTACGTGCCAGTGGAGGTAGCTAGTCGAGTCCTTGCAAATGTTTTCTAGGGAGTAACAAAAGACAGAGCAGAGGAAGACTTTATATATCGCCATTCTTCCTCACTATTCATTTTTCTTTACCATTCTATATAATAAACTTTTATTAGGAAAATCAAAGCGTCCCTGAAGAGTTGTTTAGAAGAGCAAAAAAGTTTGTTTTTATTTGTTCATTTATGACTAGTTTTCATGTAATCCAGTTTCAATTAATGCCAATGCCAGCAAATTCATAGTTCCGCTATAATATTAATTTTCTTATGTCTTTCCTCAAACTTTGAAACTCCGCGAATAAACGAAATTTCAATATACTTTTTTTAGTATTCTGTTTAACAATAAATTCATATAAAATATATTTTTGTAGTTTTAAATTAGTATTCTTCTATAACAAGCTCTATTTTCTGTCTTGGGTATATAGACCATTTTTGTTGTTGTTGCTGCTGCTGTTGTTACTATATTTATATGGTCATTACTATATAAATACTAATTTATACAGTAATGACTATATAAATATTAATATTTATATAATGATTACTGTATAAATATCAATATTTATATAGTCGTTACTATATAAATATTAATATTTATATTTACTACAAGTTTACAGAATCTTTTGGTTTCTAAATTTAATCTTTACTGATTGATGAGACGATTCCGATGCAATTATCGATTCCGTACTAAATTCCTGATTCTGGCACAATTCTGAATCCGATTCTTTATAAATCTCTAAAAGTGTTATTTCGTCCCGATTACCATGGAAAAAACTCATCTTAAATATGCATCTGTTTTTTCTCAAACGTAAAAACACACTTGTGAGGGGATAGCCTGGGTATTTTAGTCTTACTGGAAGTTTAAATCGATAAATATTTATTATTTTATTATTACTACAAGCAGTGAAAGATGTTTCTAAACCAAAATCAAATAAAAAATATAATTTTAAGAATACATTTTGGCATCGGAAAATAGGCTAAATTTTTTCCGATTCCAATACCCCAAAACGCTCTGGTTTTTCCGATTCCGGATTCCGAATCCGATTAATCGCCCCAACACTAATACACACACACACACACACACACACACACACACACACACACACACACACACACACACACACACACACAAACACACACACACGCGCGCGCGCGCGCGCGCGCGCGCGCGCACACACACACACACACACACAAACACACACACACAAACACACACACACACTGTATATATATTATAAGATAGTACAAAACTTCTTGAAATTCAAAGATCTGCATTTTCCCCTCTTTTTTTGTAACTTTTGTTTAATTAATCTTGGATTTCTTCATTACAGCCAGTTCGTTAATGGGATAGCAATTCTATGATTTTATGTGTTCATAAAAGTTTCCTGATTCCCACCAACTCGTCAGATGTTGTTTCCATTCGATGTTGCCAACAAAAAAGTTGATTTTGCACATGATAAACCTGGTGTGTGGGGTTTATAAGATAAATATTCTTAATTCATTATAAAATAGAATGTCTGAATACGTTAGATGAAATAAAATGATTTTCAGCTCGTAAATTGCTTCAGCCATTTTCGGTACTGACTTCTTTAAGCCCCCTCCCGTTTACTTAAAAATATATATGAAATAAAGTGTTTAGATCGTAAACTGCTTCAGCCATTTCCGTGACTGACTCCTTATACGCCTCCCGTTCGCTCCACCCGCTTTCACAATAATATGAGGAGAAATAAGGTACTTGTACAGTATTCTACCTATATGTGAAAACAATGAAAAGTCATACTACTCGACGATTTGACGTGATTTTTGGTTTTAAAAACAATTTATGGACGTCACATGTAAGATTTTCTGTGTTTTTATTCAACTGGGTATTATACTATACAAGTGCGTTATGTCCCAGGTCGATTTTTTATTTAAAAATGAACTACTCGATTATTTTACGTAATTTTCGGTTATGCTAACTTTTCTGTACGTGAATGAGTTTGTTTATCATCTAGGTACTATATTATAGAAGCACCTTATTTATTATTAAAAAGTCATACCACTCGATGATTGTGTGTGAGGATGGTGGTGGTTGCGGTGGTGGCGGTGTTGGTGACTGTTGCAGTGGTGGTGGTGATTTCGGTTGTGGTGTAGTGGCGGTGGTGGTGGCAGTGGCGGGAGTGGTGGTCATTGAAGTGGTGGTGGGGTTGTGGTGGTGGTGGTGGAAGTAGCGATAGTGGCAGTGATGGTAGCAGTTTCAGTGGCAGTGGTGGCGGCAGCTGCGGCAGTGATGGTGGTGGCAAGCAATGATAATGGCAGGAAATTGAAAAAAGTTTCAGCCAAAAAATCGACCCTCCCTGTAGGAAACTAACCAGTTGCTTGTGAAGGAATTAATGTTTTTGGCAAATTTTTCAATATTTGTTGTCCGAAAAGTCGAGCTTCAAAATGATACTGATCTCGTGAAAATCAGTCGCCTGACTGAAATTGACGAACTAATGACGTAATGACTGTGCTTTTCTCTCTCCGTAATTTCTTTGTTCGTCGAACCTTTTGCTTTTATTGACAAATTCTTTCTTTGTTCCATCAGAGGTCAATATATGTGTCAAAGTTCGACATGATATTTTCTTTGTTCTCTGCTAAATTAGAATTTGTGTGGTCACGAGAGATTAATATGACGTAATGAAGTTATTCATTTTGTAATAGTCATCTTAGTTTACTTTTATTTTTAAATTTTAAATATGTCTATTTGCGTGTCATGTAAATGCAGTGGTAACGTCATCAGTTTTGAATGCTACAGTCCCGATTTCGATTCTGGCACCCCAATTTTTTTTTTTTAACTTTTGAAATCACGACTCTATAATAATATATACGAAATCTGGACAAATTAAAATATCATATTTAAGCGTATTACGGCCAAACAACGTCGCAGCCTACAGAACTATGACAGCCAACAAACCGGAAGTCCTAGACACAAGTTTCGCCCTCATTTGGGCTCATCAGTTAGCCATATCACAACCCGGGTTCGAAACCCGAGCCTCTTTTATGCACGGGAGATTAATATGAAGTTTTGGTTAAAGATACATCGAGGAAAGCTAAGGTAGAGTTACGCTCTCCTTCGTAAATATATCTCAATGTGGGATGCATGCTATTTAGTAAGAAAATTTATTTGTCTCCGTTTGAATATTAAAGAGGCAAAATGTGTTGTCTACATATTGATAGTAGACTGGAGGTTTTATGGGTTTTATAATTAGTGTTTCTCATAGAACTCCATTGCCCTGGATATGACCTTAAACTATATCCAGTGGTGAGACCCCAGCTTGTGGGCTTTGGGGAGTGTGGAGCCACCCTTTAATTGCCATTGCTCCCAGGTTCACTCTGACACGGAGTGGTAATACCCGGTAGGATCCAAACAATGGGTTAAATAGAAACCGGCTTGAAAACAACAAATATATTCTATTAAAAAAAAAATCTTAAAACTCTTTGGATTCGGCATTAAATAACCTGAAAAGGATTGATATGCCGTAAAACAAAACAAACCAACCAACCATAGAAAGCCATAAGAATGTTTGCCATTATTTGTGCCACGACTGACTCCTGGATACACTATCTATTTGGTTATACATCGCATCGTTAAAGCGGAATTCACCGGAGGTAGTGACCAAATTTCATCAATTCAACTTTCAGGAATGGAAGGAGGCAATAACTCTTATAATTCTGCGATATAAAAAAATCGACACATACATCAATTGTCTCTAAAACTGTGACACAAATATCAATTGTCTCTAAAGCTGTGACGCAAATATCAATTGTCTCTAAAACTGCGACGCAACTATCAATTGTCTCTAAAACTGTGACGTAAATATCAATTGTCTCTAAAACTGTGACGCAAATATCAATTGTTTCTAAAACTGTGACGCAAATACCAATTGTTTCTAAAACTGTGACACAAATATCAATTGTTTCTAAAACTGTGACGCAAATATCAATTGTTTCTAAAACTGTGACACAAATATCAATTTTCTCTTAAACTGTGACACAAATATCAATTGTCTCTAAACTGTGACACAAATATCAATTGTCTCTAAAACTGTGACACAAATATCAATTGTCTCTAAAACCGTGACGCAAATATCAATTGTTTTTAAAACTGTGACGAAAATATCAATTGTCTCTAAAACTGTGACGCAAATATCAATTGTCTCTAAAACTGTGACGCAAATATCAATTGTCTCTAAAACTGTGACGCAAATATCAATTGCCTCTAAAGCTGTGACGCAAATATCAATTGTCTCTAAAACTGTGATGCAAATATCAATTGTCTCTTAAACTGTGACGCAAATATCAATTGTCTCTAAAACTCTTACGCAAATATCAATTGTCTCTAAAACTGTGACGCAAATATCAATTGTCTCTTAAACTGTGACGCAAATATCAATTGTCTCTAAAACTGTGACGCATATATCAATTGTCTCTAAAACTGTGACGCAAATATCAATTGTCTCTAAAACTGTGACGCAAATATCAATTGTCTCTTAAACTACTGTGACGCAAATATCAATTGTCTCTAAAACTGTGACACAAATATAATTTTTTTCTAAAACTGTGACGCAAATATCAATTGTCTCTAAAACTGTAACGCAAATAAAAATTGTTTCTATAACTGTGACGCAAATATAAAATGTTTCTTAAACTGTAATGCAAATATCAATTGTCTCTAAAACTGTGACGCAAATATCAATTGTTTCTAAAACTGTGACGCAAATATCAATTGTCTCTAAAACTGTGACGCAAATATCAATTGTCTCTAAAAATGTGACGCAAATATCAATTGTCTATTAAACTGTAATGCAAATATCAATTGTCTTTAAAACTGTGACGCAAATATCAATTGTCTCTAAAACTGTGACGCAAATATCAATTGTCTCTAAAACTGTGACGCAAATATAAAATTGTCTCTAAAACTGTGACACAAATATCAATTGTCTCTTAAACTGTGACACAAATATCAATTGCCTCAAAAACCGTGACGCAAATATCAATTGTCTCTAAAACTCTTACGCAAATATATCAATTGTCTCTAAAACTGTGACGCAAATATCAATTGTTTCTAAAAATGTGACGCAAATATCAATTGTCTCTTAAACTGTGACGCAAATATCAATTGTCTCTAAAACTGTGACGCATATAGTAATTGTCTCTTAAACTGTGACGCAAATATCAATTGTCTCTAAAACTGTGACGCAAATATCAATTTTCTCTAAAACTGTGGCGCAAATATCAATTGTCTCTAAAACTGTGACGCAAATATCAATTGTTTCTAAAAATGTGACGCAAATATCAATTTTCTCTAAAACTGTGACGCAAATATCAATTGTTTCTAAAACTGTGACACAAATATCAATTGTCTCTAAAACTGTGACGCAAATATCAATTGTTTCTAAAACTGTGGCGCAAATATCAATTGTCTCTAAAACTGTAACTCAAGTAAATAAGTTACTAACATAATTCGAGCACGTAAATTTATTAGAATTTTCAGATAAAATTTGCAAAATAATACAAATCTTTTAGACAATAGTTATTATAACGCTCTACTACTGGCTGTAACATATTAAATATCCATTTGGCAACCTTGTGTTGGGATGACCGTACCATATAAAGAATGAATCTTAAAAGGGCTATCCGCTTTATGGGTTGTAGATTGGCCATACAACCTTTTGCGGATTAAGCGTGGGGATACAATATAAGACTAACTCTGTTTTATTCTAAGTTTCTTTCCCTTTAATTATAAATAAAATCCTTCGATTCAGCTCTTGGGGAGTGAGGGAAAAACCGATCAGCTGGCCTTTTTTCCGTTCTTCTCTTTTAATCATAATTATAAAAAAAAATGTCTCTCTTTCTTAATTGCAGTACACACACACACACACACACACACACACACACACACATATATATATATATGTGTGTGTGTGTGTGTGTGTGTGTGTGTGTGTGTGTATGTATGTACTGCAATTAAGAAAGAGAGACATTAGTTATATATATATATATATATATATATATATATATATATATATATATATATATAGTAATTATAAAATATATATGGCGATTAAGCTACGCAGAATATTCCGCGTTTCATCCACGCTAGGATTCATCGGGCTTATGCGAGGATTTTTTGGTTGTCTCGCGTTTTTATCTACTGAGTTTTTAGTTAGCCAATCAGCTCTCTAGTTTCTACTGCACCCTTAATCGCCATATGTATTTTATAACTTACTATCTAGCTCTACCTACGTATTGAGCACAGTTGAAGTAAATACTTAAAGTTTACGCATAAATCTATATTTTCGTATATTAATTTATGTGATTAAATGAATATATATATATATGAAGTAGCCATATATATATATATATATATATATATATATATATATATATATATATATATATATATATATGAGCAAATAGTTAATAAAACATGGTTAAAAAAAACACTTTGAAAAAGAGTTTAAAACATGTTTAATCTGAAAAGGAAACACTTAATAAGTGGATAGTCATTAATCCGTGGATTTTCGAAGAAATACTTTCCTTCTCATCATTTATGTTATATATATATATATATATATATATATATATATATATATATATATATATAGAGAGAGAGAGAGAGAGAGAGAGAGAGAGAGAGAGAGAGAGAGAGATGTAGATTAAGATATTCGTATTATTATTTAATTTTTTCGGACTACTGTTCTCATCTAGTGTGTGATTTTCACAACGTTTCGGTCGATGCAACCTTCGATATTCTTCAGGTGTATCTTGCGAACTCGGGAATGCTTCTATAGAATTCGAGAATGTGGACGGAATTTTGGACGGAACCCTTTATTTACTTCACGGGGGCTGCATTCTTTTTTTCCGTCAGGCATGACCGGATAAAGGTCCCACGCAACTCGCAACTGTATATCTCGGTCGCCAACACTGAGAATTTAACATTCAACCTTCAGGAGAATATCACTTTTCAATTGCTGACCCGTGACGCAGTGGTTAGAGTACTTGGAAAAATCGATTGTAAAAGTAATATCTTCTGAAGGTTGAAGGTTCAATCCTCAGTGTTGGCGACCGAAAAATACAATTGCGAATTACTTAGGCCCTTATCCAGTCATGGCTGACGGAACAAGAGCACGCTAGCCACCGTGAAGTAAATAAAGGGTTCCGTTCGAAATTCCATCCAAATTCCCGAGTTCGACAGAAACATTTCTGAGTTCGACAAGATACATCTGAAGAAGGTCGGAGGTTACATCGGTCGAAACGTTGTGAAAATCACACTCAAGATGAGAAGAGTAGTCCGATTTATCTAAATAATACTAACAACCAATCCTCATCTCAAAAATTCAGAAACGTATATTAAGATATATGTGGATAGACTTATATATTAATTTCTACGCCGCCCTTCTACAATTACTTGCCATTATAGCATCTTTTACTAACATTCAGGGTTGTTCAATTGTGTGGACTACTCGCAGACTCCTCCAGTCCCCAACACACACACTGTTCTTCAAATCCTAACGACGGCTGGGTTCTGGTAGCACTACCCCCAGGGAACAGTACCAATCAAGCGGATACAGCCGCGGCTGTAGAATTCTAGCCACTACCTCGTCATTAGCAACCGGCCGGTCGTAATCATGGCGTCTTACCGGTAAGCCGAACGTCAAATTGGCCTCCTAAATTTCAGTTCTGGTCAGTAGGATCAAACGGGGGCGATTTTTTGTGTTCGAATTGTTAATATTAAGAATTGTCCCTTACCTACCAACCCGTTCCTAGAGGGGGGGGGCAGTTTTTGTCAGCGGTGTCAGAAATGTGTGTGTTGCTGGGTCGAAATCCGAATCTATTGGGTAAATCACTGCGGTTTATAGATATGTCCTCGAAATTTTAAGAGAGGTTCTGTCTGTCTGTCTGTCTATCTCTATTTATGACTGTGTGTGTTTGTCCGTCTCTTAATCTTCCTATTTATGTTCGTTTGTATGTCGATTTGTGTGTCAGTCTGTTCGCCTATTGGTTTGTCAGTTTGTCTGCTTGTTTTCCGATTTATCTGTCGTCTCGTTGGCAGTTTGCTGTCTGTTGAATTACCGTTGATAAAAAATCGATTTTATTGTGCCTGCTCTTTGAATTGCTTAAAACTGAAATAGGACTTTCGTTTGCTTCCGTTTTTAAATTTGAAATGGCGTTGTTGTTGGTTTGCCATACCTAAATTGGAAATAGAGTTTTCGTTGATCTGTCATATCTAAATTTGAAATGGCATTTCCGTTTCCGCCGAATTGAAAATAGCACCAAAATTTTAAATAGCATTTTCGTTGGTCTCTCATACAAAAATTTTAAATACAATTTTCGTTGGCCTATCATACCTTATTTTGAAATAGCATTTTTGTTAGTCGGTCATACCTAAATTTGAAACATAATTTTCGCTGGTCTGTAATACTTAAATTTCAAACAGGATTTTTCGTTTGTCAGTAATACTTAAATTTGAAATAGAATTTTCGTTGGTCTATAATAATTTAATTTGAAAAAAAAGTTTCGTTTGTCTGTAATAATTAAATTTGAAATAGAATTTTCGTTTTCTGTAATACTTTATTTTGAAATAAATTTTCTGTTAGTCTGTAATACTTAAATTGGAAGTAGAATTTTCGCTAGTCTGTAATACTTAAATTTGAAACAAAATTTTGGCTGGTCTGTAGCACTTTAATAAGAAATAGAATTTTCGCTGGTCTGTAATGCTTAAATTTGAAACAAAATTTTTGGTTTGTCTGTAATAATTAAATATAAACAGGATTTTCGTTGGTCTGTAACAAATCTGAAACAGAATTTTCGTTGGTCTGTAATACTTAAGTTTGAAACAGAATTTTCGTTGGTCTGTAACACTTAAATTTGAGACAGAATTTTTCGTTCGTCTGTAATCCTTAAATTTGAAATAAAATTTTCGTTTCTTTGTAATACTTAAATTTGAAATAAACTTTTCGTTTCTTTGTAATAATTAGATTTGAAACAGAATTTTTCGTTTGTCTGTAATTTAAATTTGAAATAAATATTTTGTTAGTTTGTAATACATAAATTTTAAATAAAATTTTCGTTCGAATAATTAAATTTGAAATAGAATTTTCGCTGGTCTGTAATGCTTAAAATTGAAATAGAATTTTAGCTGGTCTGTAATACTTACATTTGAAATAGAATTTTCGCTGGTCTATAATACTTAAATTGGAAATAGCATTTTCGCTGGTCTGTAATGCTTAAAATTGAAATAGAATTTTTGCTGGTCTGTAATACTTAAATTGGAAATAGCATTTTCGCTGGTCTGTAATGCTTAAATTGGAAATAGAATTTTCGCTGGTCTGTAATACTTAAATTTGAAACATAATTTTCGCTGGTCTGTAATACTTAAATTTCAAACAGGATTTTTCGTTTGTCAGTAATACTTAAATTTGAAATAGAATTTTCGCTGGTCTATAATAATTTAATTTGAAAAAGAAGTTTCGTTTGTCTGTAATAATTAAATTTGAAATAGAATTTTCGTTTTCTGTAATGCTTAAAATTGAAATAGAATTTTCGCTGGTCTGTAATACTATGTCATACCTAAATTTTGAATAGTATATTCGTTGATTTGTCATAACTAAATTAGAAATCGCTAGTACCATTGAAATAATATTTTCATTTGTCTGTCATGCTCATATTTGAAATGATATTTTAGATCCGGTCAAGCATTGTACGAAGCTTTGTTCCATTATTTTTTTTTTTTAATTGTCGAGTACTTCTGCAGTTTAGGGACTGATATCAACTCCCTGTAACGAGGAAGACTTCATAGTTTCATTACAAAATTTGATTTCGTATAAGCTGTATCTCATCGTTTCTCTCTCTCTCTCTCTCTCTCTCTCTCTCTCTCTCTCTCTCTCTCTCTCTCTCTCTCTTACTATATATATATATATATATATATATATATATCGTTGATTACGCATGCCCAAGTACAGAGTACCGGAAGAACTGAATAGCAAAGAGACCGTTTCGAACGCGAAACCGGACCGGAAGTAGACCGGAAACAAGTTTAACAGGAAACAGATGTGAGCCTGGCAGTTATTGGTTGGACAATCTTGTCACGGACAGCAGGCGCTGATCTCCGGGAACTAAAGAACTCCCTTCTACCAAGACACGCCCTGCGGAATCGCAGTTATGGGCCGTTGCGCTCTTTGGGGACACATTTGATTATACATATCTACCTATTTGGTAGAATCTGACCACAGCACACGGCTGAATTAAATTGTTCTCTAGTGCCGCTATTTGTGATGAGACAATTTCAATATTTTTTCCCGATTCCAATACAATACCCGATTTCGTACAAAATTCCCGATTCCGATACAATCACCGATTCCGATTCTTTATAAATTTCTAAATATTTTACTATAAAACGGTTTTTTTGTCTCGATTACCGTAAAAACACATGTTAAACCTGCGTATATTTTCTCAAATGTAAAAGCACATGTGGGAGGGGGTTAGGGTTAGGGTTAGGGTTAGTGGGAGGAGGTGATCTATAGATTTCAGTTTTATTAAAAGTTCAAATCAATAAATATTTATTATTTTATTATTATTATTATCAGCAGTAGAAAATTCTTCTTAAACCAAAATCAAAGAAAGAAAATTATTAAAGACAATGAGTCAAGTACGATAACCATTACACCAGCTTGACGCGGTCTTTTAGATGTGTTTTCAAACTAATTACTCTTAACATAAGTAATCTGTAATGTGAATTATTACGCATGCGAATTCGTGAAACAGTTGACAAACAGAAAAATCCGATGCCTCCCACGTGCCAATTTTTCAATTTTGACACCTTAGCAGCCGTTCCCCCCCCCAGGCATGAAAACGGATTAAAATGTTTTACACATGTCTAAATATACGATATACCAAATTTCAAGTCTGTAGATCTAAGATTTGTTGAGTATATAAGTTGAGAAGTGTCCTCACACACACACACACACACACACACACACACACACACACACACATTCTCACTTTTAGAGATATATAGAGTTGGTGCAGCTATACAAAGCGAAAAACTGGGGCACACCAGCGTTGATAGTTTGAGCTTTGGACGTCTTCACATCGACGACTACTTATATAAACCTATCGGAGAGATATACGACATAATATATATAACTACAATAATATATATAACGAACAAGCCGTATAGAGGAAGGCCCCGAAATGGTGCGTATTCTCTCCTGATGACCCAATATTATCTATAAGACGAAATACCCCCAAACATGACTACATAAAGTTTTAAAAGACATGCTATGAAATACCCCCCAAAAGCACCATCCTATAAACCTCAGACGAGGAAAGCCCTAGGAAGGCGCTTCATCTCTCCCTTGATATTGACTATCAAAAAAGAAAACAGCTAACACACATCAGTATATACAAGCCTATAAGGTAAGCTGTTTCTCTCAAATACAACATCTTCTGTTGTTCGCTTGCTTCATAGCGAGTTTCTACTGCTGTTCCGGTAGTAATTTTTATCCTCTATATAATAAATATAAATATATATAATAAATATAAATATATATAATAAATACCAATATATATAATAAATATAAATATATATATAAAAAATATAAATATATATAATAAATATAAATATATATATAATAAATATAAATATATATAATAAATATAAATATATATAATAAATATAAATATATATATAACAAATATAAATATATATAATAAATATAAATATATATATAATAAATATAAATATATATAATAAATATAAATATATATATAATAAATATAAATATATACAATAAATATAAATATATATAATAAATATAAATATATATAATAAATATAAATATAATAAATATAAACATATTTATAATAAATATAAATATATATATAATAAATATAAATATATATAATAAATATAAATATATATAATAAATATAAATATATATAATAAATATAAATATATATATAATACATATAAATATATATAATAAATATAAATATATATAATAAATATAAATATATATATAATAAATATAAATATATATAATAAATATAAATATATATAATAAATATAAATATATATATAATAAATATAAATATATATAATAAATATAAATATATATAATAAATATAAATATATATAATAAATATAAATATATATATAATAAAAATATGTATATAATAAATATAAATATATATAATAAATATAAATATATATAATAAATATAAATATATATATTAAATATAAATATATACAATAAATATAAATATATATATAATAAATATAAATATATATATAATAAATATAAATATATATAATAAATATAAATATATATAATAAATATAAATATATATATAATAAATATAAATATATATATAATAAATATAAATATATATATAATAAATATAAATATATATAATAAATATAAATATATATATAATAAATATAAATATATATATAATAAATATAAACATATATATTAAATATAAATATATATATAATAAATATAAATATATATAATAAATATAAATATATATAATAAATATATATATAATAAATATAAATATATATAACAAATATAAATATATATAATAAATATAAATATATATATAATACATATAAATATATATATAATAAATATAAATATATATAATAAATATAAATATATATATAATAAATATAAATATATATATAATAAAAATAAATATATATAATAAATATAAATATATATATAATAAATATAAATATATATAATAAATATAAATATATATATAATAAATATAAATATATATAATAAATATAAATATATATAATAAATATAAATATATATATAATAAATATAAATATATATATAATAAATATAAATATATATAATAAATATAAATATATATATAATAAATATAAATATATATAATAAATATAAATATATATAATAAATATAAATATATATAATAAATATAAATATATATATAATAAATATAAATATATATATAATAAATATAAATATATATAATAAATATAAATATATATAATAAATATAAATATATATATAATAAATATAAATATATATAATAAATATAAATATATATAATAAATATAAATATATATACAATAAAAATAAATATATATATAATAAATATAAATATATATAATAAATATAAATATATATATAATAAATATAAATATATATAATAAATATAAATATATATATAATAAATATAAATATATATAATAAATATAAATATATATATAATAAATATAAATATATATAATAAATATAAATATATATAATAAATATAAATATATATATAATAAATATAAATATATATATAATAAATATAAATATATATAATAAATATAAATATATATATAATAAATATAAATATATATAATAAATATAAATATATATAATAAATATAAATATATATATAATAAATATAAATATATATATAATAAATAAAAATATATATAATAAATATAAATATATATAATAAATATAAATATATATATAATAAATATAAATATATATATAATAAATATAAACATATATATTAAATATAAATATATATATAATAAATATAAATATATATAATAAATATAAATATATATAATAAATATATATATAATAAATATAAATATATATAACAAATATAAATATATATAATAAATATAAATATATATATAATAAATATAAATATATATATAATAAATATAAATATATATAATAAATATAAATATATATATAATAAATATAAATATATATATAATAAATATAAATATATATATAATAAATATAAATATATATAATAAATATAAATATATATAATAAATATAAATATATATATAATAAATATAAATATATATATAATAAATATAAATATATATAATAAATATAAATATATATATAATAAATATAAATATATATAATAAATATAAATATATATAATAAATATAAATATATATATAATAAATATAAATATATATATAATAAATATAAATATATATAATAAATATAAATATATATAATAAATATAAATATATATATAATAAATATAAATATATATAATAAATATAAATATATATAATAAATATAAATATATATATATAATAAATATAAATATATATATAATAAATATAAATATATATAATAAATATAAATATATATATAATAAATATAAATATATATAATAAATATAAATATATATATAATAAATATAAATATATATAATAAATATAAATATATATATAATAAATATAAATATATATAATAAATATAAATATATATAATAAATATAAATATATATATAATAAATATAAATATATATATAATAAATATAAATATATATAATAAATATAAATATATATATAATAAATATAAATATATATAATAAATATAAATATATATAGTAAATATAAATATATATATAATAAATATAAATATATATATAATAAATATAAATATATATAATAAATATAAATATATATATAATAAATATAAATATATATAATAACTATAAATATATATATAATAAATATAAATATATATATAATAAATATAAATATATATATAATAAATATAAATATATATATAATAAATATAAATATATATAATAAATATAAATATATATATAATAAATATAAATATATATATAATAAATATAAATATATATAATAAATATAAATATATATAATAAATATAAATATATATATAATAAATATAAATATATATATAATAAATATAAATATATATAATAAATATAAATATATATATAATAAATATAAATATATATAATAAATATAAATATATATAATAAATATAAATATATATATAATAAATATAAATATATATAATAAATATAAATATATATATAATAAATATGAATATATATAATAAATATAAATATATATATAATAAATATAAATATATATAATAAATATAAATATATATAATAAATATAAATTTATATAATAAATATAAATATATATATAATAAATATAAATATATATAATAAATATATATATAATAAATATAAATATATATAATAAATATAAATATATATATAATAAATATAAATATATATAATAAATATAAATATATATATAATAAATATAAATATATATATAATAAATATAAATATATATAATAAATATAAATATATATAATAAATATAAATATATATAATAAATATACATATATATAATAAATATAAATATATATAATAAATATAAATATATATATAATAAATATAAATATATATATAATAAATATAAATATATATAATAAATATAAATATATATAATAAATATAAATATATATAATAAATATAAATATATATAATAAATATAAATATATATAATAAATATATATATAATAAATATAAATATATATAATAAATATAAATATATATATAATAAATATAAATATATATAATAAATATAAATATATATATAATAAATATAAATATATATATAATAAATATAAATATATATAATAAATATAAATATATATAATAAATATAAATATATATAAAAAATATAAATATATATAATAAATATAAATATATATATAATAAATATAAATATATATATAATAAATATAAATATATATAATAAATATAAATATATATAATAAATATAAATATATATATAATAAATATAAATATATATAATAAATATAAATATATATAATAAATATAAATATATATATAATAAATATAAATATATATATAATAAATATAAATATATATAATAAATATTAATATATATAATAAATATAAATATATATAATAAATATATATATAATAAATATAAATATATATAATAAATATAAATATATATATAATAAATATAAATATATATAATAAATATAAATATATATATAATAAATATAAATATATATATAATAAATATAAATATATATAATAAATATAAATATATATAATAAATATAAATATATATAATAAATATAAATATATATAATAAATATAAATATATATATAATAAATATAAATATAAATATATATATATAATAAATATAAATATATATAATAAATATAAATATATATATAATAAATATAAATATATATATAATAAATATAAATATATATATAATAAATATAAATATATATATATAATAAATATAAATATATATAATAAATATAAATATATATATAATAAATATAAATATATATAATAAATATAAATATATATATAATAAATATAAATATATATAATAAATATAAATATATATAATAAATATAAATATATATAATAAATATAAATATATATATAATAAATATACGGCATAATCAGGTTTGACACACCGGTCTCCATGAAGTTAAGCAACGATGAACCTGGCCAGTACCAGATGGGTGACCATTTGGGACTTCTAGGTATTGTATATGCTCTCCGCTTATCTCGGCATTGTTTCCAGTCGTCCTGGACTTTCCTTGCCACTGGACTCAAGCAGTGCCGATTTAGGAGAGGTATAGTTGGAGATTGCTCAACTCTAACCACATAATTACACGCGCAGCTGCCCCTACAGGGGGTATCCTTTGTCTTTCAAAACTGAACGGAGGCATCGGCGAGAAAGGATTCGATGGTTGGGAAGATATTTCCAGTTATTCACTAGCTGGAGATTTTGTGAA
>NC_136525.1:46338148-46360648 GCF_053919585.1 Euprymna scolopes
GGGACAGAAAAACCAATAACATGCAGAAAATCTGAGCTTATAACTATTTCTATGAAAATAGTGTCCATTGTTTTTTTTTTATTTTGTTTTTTTAAAATAGAACGAGATAAATCAATAAGTACTAATGAATAACCAGAAAGTAATATTGTGCTACATAGTTCAATACGAGTAATACAATCACATTGTGAGCGACAATCTTTAATTTACACCGTCAGCGCAGTACCTCTTGGCAGAGAGTGTTCTTTTTGTTTTTCTTTGTTTTCGTTGAATATTCCTTTTTTACGTAACGTTTCACTGACTTCTTCGTTCAGTGAATGTGCCTAAATCCAAATTCACTTTATGCGCGTCGAAATTATTATCTCCTTTCTCACGTCATTACAACAATGATCATGTATTTTTGTAATGATATTTTAAAACAAGGTAACATCAAAGGGAGGTCACTCTTATATTCTTGTCCACAGTTGCCAGATCGGCCTTTTTAAAGCCAAATTTCGCGAATTTGGCCTTTTTCTTTTGAGACACTTTGTCCTTTCAAAAATTGTATTTGACTAATTTGAAAACGTAGCGTACGGACTAACCCAGGAAGGAACAAGCAGAATATTGTATGGATCGGCCCTTCAAAGCCACAGCACTGATTGCATGAATTTGCAATTTACGGTAATTCTTTTATGTCTGCGTAACGTTTACTCTCTGCGCCGAGTAATAAGAAATTTCCAGGTTGGTATTTGGAAACGCATTAATTCACTGGGAGAGATGCACTTTTAGTCATTTATACGATTAAGTATTGACAAGCTTGGATATTCCTGTGACCTTCTTTAAATTTGTAGCGAATGACGCTGAAGAGCTAAATCTTTGGTTTTAATTCTAGCTAATTGCAAGCAACAATGAGCCTCGCCAGTATCAGATGGGTTACCATTTGGGGAGGTTAGGCGCTTCATTTACGAGGTCGAGTCATAAGAAATGTACAGGTTGGTATCTGGAGACGCATTAATTCACTGGAAGAGATGCACCCGTAGTCTTTGTTAAGACATGCATCAAGGAGAAGGTAACTCTGATGACGTCGGCAGCAGGACGTTGGATGGCCATGGAGGAGGATAAATCTCTAGCAGATGAACGGTTCTATGGTATTAAGAGTTACGTTATTCGACTGCAGCTATGCGGATGATCTAAGGACAACGGATAGGTGCAAACAAGCGAGTCAGTTGCTACTACGCAGGGGAAGGCAATGGCGACCCACCCCATGTATTCTGCCAAGTTCAAAATCATGTGATTGTCTTCAGAGGAATCGGACCAACAATGTACCGAAGGTCTATGGATAACACTAATCATGATTTCATCTACGGCATGCTAATGGATCACCGCATTACCTAGGCCTGTGTGTTACTCGAGGATAAGGGTTTAAGCGATTGTCTATATTACCCATTAAATGAAGGAGGTTATGCCTGGGAGGATGATCTAATGACAACAGAACAGAAGGAGGTGATGCCTAGAAGAAGAGAATAAGTGAGATGCGACATTACCCGCCAAAGGAGGAGGTTATGCATAGGATAATGGTGTAATGAGAACTGAATAGATGCTACACTACTCACTAAAGAAGGTTATGCCTGGGAGTAGGGTCTCATGGTGCAGAATAAATACCACACTACCCACCTGAGGAGGGGGTAATGATTGGAAGGATTGTCTTGTAAGAACAGAACAGATGTTACACTATTCACGAACTGAACAAGTAATGCCTGGGAAGATAGTCTCATATGACTGTAATGAAGCCGCTGACATGTATTTCGCAGCAGCAGCAGTCCTTTGACACATATGCAAATTTCCATGCATATTGATTAAAAATTGGAAAGACTTCGCTTCAGTTTATCTAACCAACATTTTTTCCGTTCACTTTATTTGTAATTTTCTCATTTCTTTCTCGTAATAATTTGATAATTTTTTAGAAAAAAAAAAATTAAAAAAAGAAAATCTTTTTTTTTCTTGCAAAAATCGGGTGAGTTAAAAAGTGGGAGGGGTTCAAATTAAACAGTTTATTTTTATTTTAGTGTTGATGGACCATCTGTACACGTTCACACAAGGGCGTTCCGCCTGACACGCGCCGACGCACGTGTACCACCTCCGCTTATGTACCCACTAAGCCAACAATACATACGCCGTTCTGTCTACTGGCTCCCTCACGCCGACACACTGGCACCCTTACACTCACACACACACACGTACACACATACACAGGCACACATATACACATGAATATACACACGCGCGCATACACACAGATACACACACATACAAATATAATCACACATGCGCACACATATACACGCATACACATCTCCACAAAAAACATGCAGTAACATACACACTCACATACACAGGCAAACACACACATAATAAAAACATATACACATACACGCGCGCACATACGCATGCATACACACATATACACACACTCATACAGACATGCACTCATACAAACACATAGACATGCATACACACACATATATATACACCCACACCCACACCCACACATAAAACACATACACAGGTATGCACACAGGCACGTGTATATATACACACGTATACATACAAACACGCGTACATTCATACAAAACAAACACGATATGCACACACACATGCATATACACATACATGCATACATCTAGAGGCACATACAAACACATACACAGACATACACACATATATGTACATACACATGCATAAACACACTTATGTATACACATACACTCAAACACACACATTCATACATATATATACACATGCACATACATACACATATACATTTATACACACAAATACGCACGTGCACACACATAAACACACATACCCGAACTTTAAATTTCGAAAGTCAAACATACACACACATACACACACAAATACATACACACACGTATAAACAAACACAGATATGCACACCGATATGCACATACACATGCATACACACATACACACAAACACACGTACATTCATGCAAACACATACACACGTATGTTGACACATACACGTATGCATTTATACACATATACACACATACACACAAACACACGTACATTCATGCAAACACATACACACGTATGCAGACACATACACGTATGCATTTATACACATATACACACATACACACACATAAACACACACACACACACACACGATAATCTTAAATTTAATCGTCGTAATAAAGTGATACGCACAATTTAGCGGGAACTCGAGGTGTGTTTCGTTCGCACAATGAACTGCCCACTTTCATACCTCCACCACCCCATGAGTGGCGACATCCACGGTTCGGGCTGCGTCCCGACACGTGTCGATGATCCAATAATAATCCCAAATTAGGGGGCACAATAGTGAACAGGACGCGTGTCGAGCGGATTTTAATGATTTCTAACGTTTGCACTCCACGAAACGCGGCGTCGCAGCGACGTTAACAAGCTATTTCGGATTTTGCGCACAATAACATTATTATTATTATTATTATTATTATTATTATTATTATTATTGACAAAACTTGTTGCGACAATTTTTTTATTATTCTCTGCATTCGTTCGTTGTTTATTTGTCTAGACGAATCGAAGTCGTCAATGAATCCCAATTACATGTCGTGAGAGCGTTGGTACTAAACTATCACCTCATTTGATTAAAAAACAAAATAAAATTATCCAATCCATAAAATGAAATCAGTGGAAAGGCAATCGAGAACTCTCGATTGGAAGTCTGCAGTAAACGGTGTTGGGCCAAAACTGGTTCCTGATATTTAAGACTTCCTGTTTTTGATTTAAAATAAGTAACTCCTTTCATAGTATCACTGCAATTATGTCTCAAATATTAGTCCCTACATCAAAGTGACACCATGCCTTGTTCGATGGTGAAGTTGCAATTAAAAAAAAAAAACACTGAATAGACGGTGAAAAGAAATGAGAAAATTAGTTTGGTTGGGTTAATTTACGGCATATTAACCCAATTAGGGTTATTTAATGCCGAATCCATTAATTTTAAGAAAAAAGAGGTTTTTTGCTCCGAGTTCTTTATATTTTCAAATATTTATTCATGGTGTTTGGTTTGGCTGTTTTGCTTTACGGAATATCAACCCCCCCTTTTTTTTTTAGTAAAGAAAATCAGGAAAGGCTTTGTGATATTTTTTATTTTTGCACAAATAAATATTCATATAATATTGGGAGGGGAAGAATCAAATATGGGGTTAATTTTTTGTCGGCAATATAGCATTTTGTGTGTGTGTGTGTGTGTGTGTGTGTGTGCGTGTGTGTGTGTGTGTGTGTGTGTGTGTGTGTGTGTGTGTGTGTGTGTGTGTGTGTGTGTGTTGATATTTTTTGCGGACTATTATCCTCATCTTCATAATTGTTGTTTCACAACGTTTTGGCCGACTAATCCTCTGGCCTTCTTCAGCGAGAATGCTGAGTCTTGTAACTATATCCACAACTGCAACTACCTTCCATAGTTGTCGTTGTCTCACGACATTTTGTCCAGCTAATCCTCTGGCCTTCTTCAGGTGGTTAACCGCGACGGGATAGGAATGCTGAAACCGCTATCTTCGGACAATGCTCACTGGAACCGTAGAGACTCAACGCCTCTATTCATTTCGACTGTGTCACGGGCCTCGAAGGCCAGAGGATTAGTTGGCCTTTTGAACCAGATAGAAATTGAAATTTGAAGTTACGCATTGGGCATAAACAAGTAGAAAGCTTCAGTAATTCACGATTGTCTTCTTAGAATTGCTTGCACTGAGGATTGAATCTTCAACCTCTAGAAGTATGTCACTTACAACTGAATTTTACATAATACTTTATGTCACGATTGCTTGTAAGAATATATATATATATATATATATATATATATATATATATATATATATAGTAAGTTATAAAATACATATGGCAATTATGTTACACAGAATATTCCGCGTTTCATCCACGCTAGGATTCACCAGGCTTATGATAAGCCTGATGAATCCTAGCGTGGATGAAACGCGAAATATTCTGTGTAGCTTAATTGCCATATATATTTTATAACTTATTATATAGCTCTACATACGTATTGAGCACTGTTTAAGTAAATTTATACTTTCGTATATTAATTTATGTAATTAAGTAATCATATATATATATATATATATATATATATATATATATATATATATATATACTAGCAGTTCAGCTCGGCTTTGCTCGGGCCCTATGTACTGTTCTCAACTTTATGTTCGTATGTATATATATATTAAAAAGTTTGACGCATGTCCAGGTAAACTATATCTAAAATTTCAAGTGTTTAGACCCAAAATTGGCGGAGGAGTTTGGTAGAGTATGCAAAGGGCAACTCCTTCAACTTTGACCTCTTGGCAGACAGATTTTTGCCTAAAAACTGATTTAAAAAGCTTGATGCATGTCTGAATACTCTTTATGCAAAATTTCAAATGCTTAAACTCCAAAATGGCGGAGGAGTTTGGTAGAGTTTTCAATGGTCAAATCGTTGAACTACGACCCCTTGACGGCCAAATTTCTGGCCGAAAACCGATTAAAAAGATTTTCCCAAATTTGAATACACCTTGTGTCAAATCTCGAGTCTGTAGACTGAAAACTGACAGAGTAATTTAGTAGAGAAATATACACACACAGACAGACAGACAGTTTTCACTTTTATATATATATATATATACTAGCTGTACCTTGCCACGCGTTGCTGTGGCGTAAATATGATGCCTGATATGTTTAATTTTCCAATACTTGTGGATACACAATATTCCTGGTGGTTTCTGATTCAGTGCAAATGAAGAGATTGCCTGGTTTGTCGACTCTAGGACATACAACATATAATTGCCCATGTGAAAAGCAATCAGTATGTAAATATAAGCCGCACAATTCTAAAGATTGTCCCTGTGCTTTGTTGATCGTGATAGCAAATGCCAGTCTAATATGGAATTGCAATCTCTTGAATTGAAATGGCATGTCTGTAGGAATCATAGGAATGCGTGGAATCAGGACATCCTCACCTTTGAAAGGCCCCGTTAAAATTGTGGCTTCTATTAGGTTAGTCATTAATTTTTTTACAGAAAGACGTGTGCCATTGCAAAGCTTGGGCTGATTAATATTTCGCAACAGGATGATTGGCACGACAGTTTTCAATTGCAGTACATGAGGTGGCATCCGTGGCAAATCTAGCGAATTCAAAAATTCTGTTGGATAGTTGACTGCTTCGTCTTCTTCAAGAAATGTCGACGGAGTTGTATGTGACTAACTCACCAGGAATGTTCAACTGAATAGTACTGTTGAGTTCATGACATCTTTGTTCTTGGGTGCAAGAATAACTCGTTCACTCAGCCAACTGGGATCCTTATAGTTAAATTGGATGTCCGCAAAAGACCTTTTTAATCAAGTGGTCTTTTGTTGTCACTAAATTACAGAAGTTTTGTGGTAATGTAATTTGCCCTGTGGTCAGATTAGCCGGCTGTTTTCCATTCCCAATTTGCAGTAATTGATTTGAAAATAACTCTGCTGAGTGATCGTTTATCTGCTGGACACGCATATTTCTAATCAAATGGAATACTTTCACATGTTGCCAAAAAGTGGAATATTTTAGGCAAGCATTTATTTCATCTGCTGATGTTGATCGAGGAATTATAGGTAGTTTGCCTGAAATCTCCAGCTAGCAATAATACTGCATTCCCAAAGAGTCGGTTATTACCACGCAAGTCTTGCAATGATCGATCCAGAGACTCCAGTGATTTTTTGTATGTCATTGTGCATTCATGCCAAACAATAAGTTTACATTTCTGCAATAACTTTCCCATACTCGATGTTTTGGAAATGTTGCACAATGGAGTTTCCATAAATTGCATATTCAATGGTAGTTTCAAAGCTGAATGAGCAGTTCTTCCACTTGGCAGTAATGTTGCAGCTATTCCAGATGATGCAAGAGGCTATGTCAGAATGTGATCGAATGGTTGCCAAAATTAATTTAATTAAAAAGGTTTTACCAGTTCCTCCTGGCGCATCTAAGAAGAAAATTTCTCCCACCCCATTATTGACTGTTTCCATTACTTCGTTGTGAATGTGTTTTTGCTCAATAGTTAGTTTTGTAATATTTGAATGAATGTACAACGAAAGATCATCTACATCAAACAAAGTCGCAGCAGATTGATTCGGTGACGTCATTCCCAATTGACTGAGGACTTTGTTTGCAATTTCTAAGCACAAATTTTCAATCCGTATCAATGCCTCATAAATTTAAAAGATGTAAAATCCAGGTACGTATTTGCAGTTTCATTGCGTTTTTGATGCAAAATGTCTTCGACCATGTGTGATTTATATTTCTCCCATAACTCTAATGGAGATGAAGGGGAGCAAGTTGTCAATATGATGGCAAACAATGCACGAATTTGAATTGGATGCGATGTGTAACATGCATCATTAATGCATTCATCCCAGTGTCCGTCATTCTCCAATAAATTCAGTGCTTGACATGCACTGCGGAAAGTGGCATGTGTAACACCATTGACAATTTTTAAGTGCTGGAAAGATTTGTAGGCTTTTGAAAGCAAAGGTGAATATGGAACAACCCACCGGTTATCGACTTCAATATCACCATTGCGCATTTGTATGATTGCTAATTTACCGCCATTACCTGTAGATCTTTCCCTGTATAAAGAATATCCATCATTTCCTGTAACTGTGTCTGATAGTAATGCCCGAGGATATCGCTTAGAGCATTTTCCATCTTTCATGCATGGTGAATTTAAATTTAATATACCACAAGGTCCATGTATCATATGTTTTGTCACAAATTCATGCAAGTCTTTATCAATGTCAGCATCAGGTATTTCAGCATGTATTACATTATCGATTTGATCTGGACTGATTTTGTTATAGAGCCAGATTAGTATGTGTGAGTGTGGTAATCCTCTCTTTTGCCACTCCACTGAATACATCCAGCAGCACACAGACCCAAGGACTTTATGCTTAACAATGAAATCTATTAGCGATTTCAGCTTCTGTCTGAAAACACGTGCTGTAATATCATGACTATCTACTGATGATTGTCCAGGAAGTAATAGTTGCTGTATATCATCCCAGGCAGGGTTGCATGTGAATTTAATGAACAGGTCAGGACGGCCATACTGACGAACATATAAAAAAGCATCCTGAATGTACTCATGCATATGACGTGGACTACCTATATATGAAGACGACAAAATTGTTAGTCTGCCAACGTTTGTAGTATTACCATCAATTTGAACTGCATCTCGCAAGTGAACATATTCTTCAGAACGAAGTTTGGACTGATTCACACGCATGAATAGCAAACGTTCAGATTCAATTTTTACGTACATGTCTACGATGTATTGATGAAACAATTGGCAGCATTTCAGAATGTGATTGGTTTCATTTTCCCAAATCATTAATCGGTATTAATAATAGTTCATTGCATTTTTTATTTGTTTCCTCACCATTAACTGGATTTATCATGTTAACATTGAAATAATATCTATCATCAGCATCCCAGAAAATGATTGGATATTGCAGAGCATCATAGCATCGATGAGTTTCTGCAATGTTTGTCAATTGATCATTTCTCATATAAAGGACAATACCCCTTGGTTGAAATTGATCTCCAACTATAACAATTGCCACCTCATCTATAGTTGGAGCATTGAATCTTCGCACGTGTTCTCTAGCAGGAGCTTTGTCAGCACGAATAACAATCTTGTGTGTATCAGATGGCATCATTTCAATCGCAGTTTTGGATAGACGCACTAAATTGTTTTTATTATAAAGCATGTCTTGCAGTTCGGAAACAATGGACCTTCTTGTGCCAGTTGAAATTCCACAGCGTGCATTCAGTTCATCATTGTTATCACCGATAAAATACAGTTGTAGGAATCTATGATGACCGTCTGGGCAAGGAAGCAGAGATCTAACTTTATGGTAAATCTGTCCCTTAACTTGAAAAGTTGGCATGAATTGTGCTGTAATGATTTCTGCACCGAACGACGTCATTTGGAAGCATGAGTTGTATTTCCTGATGTTCGACAGAAAATGCTTTGATTAAGCAGTATATCCAGCAAGCAAAGATTTTAATGGTTCTGGTGGTTCCTCAAGTTGGGGTAGTTTAATTTTTCCATTGGCACAGCACAATCCTTTAGTTTCCCCCTTAAATTTCAGAGCCTTGCTGTAGGGACACACTTCAGTCATTGTGCCGATTTGAACCTGGTGACTCAAACTGTAATCATCATCAGGATCGTAGTGGAATGCAAGCCGATCCCAATCCCGGGTTTGGTGAGCATGGAGTCGAGTTTGACGCTGAACTGCAGTTTCTCGTTGACGTCTTTCCGCATGCCGCAGTCTATCACGTTAATTCCGTCGAGATCGAAGCAGATCTGTATTACGGGATTGTTGTTCCAGTAATCTTGCTTCCTCAAGTCTGGAAGCACGTCTTCTGCTGCTTCATTGGCACGTATCAAAATCATCCGTTGTCTGCTCTGCTCGTTTGCCGATGCTCGTCGTTCAGGATTTTGACTGTGAACTAATCACCGAATTGAATCGGCATTGCGGGTACGCCGACCTAAGTGTGATCTGTGGCGGGGCATTTTAAACGGAAAAACAACTGTAATGCCACCGGTACTTACCAAGAACGACTTTAGATCCAAAGAACAGCTAAAAGGAAAAGGGGTTCTCCTAAGCAGTAAATGGACAAATTGCTAATGTAAGAATCGAACAAAAGAAAGAATTCTATGTTTTTTTTTTTTTTGTTTGTGGTAAATAGGAAAAGTGACGTAACGGTAAACCACGTGAATTTACTGTTTATGTAAAAAAATAAGGACGCACGTAGAAAAAAAAATGATTTCTAGAGTTTTTTTGTTAGGAAAAAAAACGGTTGTAAAAAAAAAACAAAAAAAAAAACAAAGACAAATAGCGAAATGAAATAGCATACAATGAGATAAGGCAATTATACACCGCAAATGCAAAAAGAAATATATAGAGAAAAAGCAGGATGAAAAAAAATTAATGCAAGTAACGTTGGCGGAAAGAAGTTTGCTTAATATGATCAAAATAGAGAAGAGGAAAAAAATAAATAAAAAAAACTGGAAACGTAAACGACACCGCTAAGTGTAAAACTTAATATACATAAAGGATACGAGAGGCTGCATAAAAAAGAAGGGATTAATACAATGGTTTATATATAAATGTAAAGTGAACAAACAGTAATGCAAGTGAATTTACTGTTTATCTAAAAATAACGAAGCATGTAAAAAAAAATTAATTTACGGTGTTTATTTGTTAGCAAGTAAAAAAAAAAACCCTGTCGTATATAAATGAGAAAAAAAAAACTATATCGAAATGAAATAACAAACAGTGAGATAAGGTAATTATACACCGTAAATGTGGAAAGTAAGCTGTAAGAAAAATGGAGGAAGCAAAAAAAAAAAAAGTTGTCGGAAAAAAGTTTGTTTAATATGGTCAAAATAGAGACGAGAAAAAAAAAGCAAATAAAAAACTCGGAAAGTAAACAACACCGCTAAGTGTAACATATATATATATATATATATATATATATATATATATATATATATATATATATATATATATATATATATATATATATATATCCCCGAAACAGTGTTTCCTGGTAAACAACTGATGATCCCTTGAAAAATAAATTATTGGTACTATAGTGAATTCGAGAGCGAGTTGATGCAGTGATTGCAGGTAATTAAATAACTTACTGACTGGATGGTTTTCTAACGAATGATAAAAAATATTTTTTTGTATAGTTTTAAAGGTTGAAACCTTCAAAGACTATATATATATATATATATATATAGAGAGAGAGAGAGAGAGAGAGAGAGAGAGAGAGAGAGAGAGAGAGAGAGGGGGATAGATAGAGAGAGAGGGGAAAAGGCAGACTGCATTAAACAAAAAAAAAGAATGAATTGATACAATGGGTTGTATATTAATGTAAATTGACGTAACAGTAATGCACGCGAATTTACTGTTTATGGAAAAAATAAGGAAGTATTTAGGAAAAAATTAAGTTACGGTAGTTTTATGTTAGCAATAAAAAAAAAACCCCGGTTATATAAAAAAAGAGAAATGAAAAAAAGAAAAAGAAAAACGAATGTCGAAATTAATCGGCCGTAAATGGAAAGTGACGTTGTAGGAAAAGTTTTATGTAATATGGTATTTTTTTTTAATTTTTAATATTTAAAAACACAGTTAGGTTAGATAAAATCATTGTTTCTGAATATGATGAAAAACTGAATTTTCTGAAAGACAATTAAAGAATGCACAAATACTTGGAGGGAAATAAAAAGCTAGCCACGATAGAGATCGTCGGCACGTATGTGTTTAAATAGAATTTAAAAATAAGTCAAATATACACCGCTAATGGTTAAAGATAATATCTAATGAAAAAGCAGGCCGAAAAAAGAAATAACGAAAAAAAGAACGAATTAATGTAATTGTTTATATAAAAATATGACAGGGTTACTTAACGGTAATGAACGGAACCGGAAGTATTTGCACTCAATATCCTCGGCCAAAAACGGAAAGTGACGGAAAGTGACGGTGTCGAAAAAAAAGTTTTTTTTTTTTTTAATATGGTAATATTTTTTAATTTTTAATATTTAAAAACACAGTTAAGTTAGATACAGTCATTGTTTCAAAATATGTTTACAAACGGACTTGTAAATTTCTAGTTTATCGACTTTGAACAAACCAGACGTTTCATATATATATATATATATATATATATATATATATATATATATATATATATATATATATATATATATATATCAGAATAAAATTATCTAACGATCACCTGGTATGGAAACTTGTGATTTTAAGTTTTACAAGATATTACTAGCAGTAATATTCTATAAGTATTATCTCATCTAAATAAAAAATAAACATTGCTCGATATACAAGATAGAGCAAATAAATCAAATGTTAGTCATTCAATGAATTTAAAAATTCATGACGTGAAATGTTTAAATTTCAAATCAAAAGATAAAAAATCTTTTGATTTGAAATTTAAACATTTCACGTCATAAATTTTTAAATCCATTGAATGACTAACATTATATATATATATATATATATATATATATATATATATATATATATATATATATATACGAGGTGCCGTCAATAAGTTTCCAGACTTTTTTTTTTGTACAGGCATTTAAAATTGTCGTAGACTCTTGAAAATTCAGTATGTTATTGCTATAAATCTGAAATGACTAACCAATTTTTAGGATTTCGTGTTCAAATGAACTTGGAATACACCCTACTAAAGCCTGATTTCACAGCTTGTGAATTTCAAAAATGCAATCTTGACGTGAGGACCCTTTAGAAGAAGGATATGCAATAAAATTCTGTGTTAAATTTGGAAAAATGCCACAGTAGCGTATGGAATCCTTCAGACTGATTTTGGACCATCTTGCATGAACCGAGCATGAGTTTTGAGCTGCATAAGAGATTGAATGATGGTAGAATGTCTGTGAGGGATGATGAAAGGTGTGTGGGGGAGTCAGAACACCAGGGTGGATTGACCAAATATAGAATTCGATGGATAAGGACCATCGTGTGCTTATAGAGACAATAAGTGCACAGTTTGATGTCAGTGTGGGAACTGTACACACAATTGTTCGCAAGGAACTGATCAATTCAGTTCTTGCAGTTTTTGGTGCTCTGATTACCTGCAATGAAAGCTGAATTTACGGCTATTACCCAGACACCAGAAAGCAGAATTCCCAGTGGAAAAATACTGGCTCTTCCAGAACCACGAAGGCCAGCCAGAGCAAATGTACCCAGAAACTTGTGATGACCCCTTTTTGACAGCAGGGGCATGATCAACATGCACTGGGTTCCCACTGGACAGACAGTCAACAGGGGATACTATGTTTAGGTTTTAAAGGAGTTCAGAAAGATGTCAGCACTCTTCAAATTGGGTCAGTCCACAACTTCATCCTTGTCACAGACTATTTGACCAAGATGGGCATCAAGACAGTTCCTCACCCTTCCTATAGTCTAGACTTTGCTTTTTCTGCTGTTTTTTTTTTTTTTTGTTATTCCTTAAGCTCAAGAAAAACCTTAGAGGCTGCCGTTATAAGACAAATGAGGAGATGAAGGAGGCTGTGACGACGATCATTTACACGTTCACACAAGAGGAATCCATGGGGCCTTCCAGAATTTGTTGGAACTGTACAAGTGCATTGTAGCCGGAGGAGATTACTTCGGGGGGGATTAGAGTTTCATGTGTGCCCTATCAGTGTCCATATGAAAAACGTCTGGAAACATTGAAGACACCTCATATCTATTTATTAATATCTATCTATCTATCAATCTATCTTTCTATCTATCTATCAATCTATCTATCTATATATCTATCTATCCAAATTCAAAACAGAAAGTCGGGGGTTGTATCAGTCGAAATTCAAATGAGAACATTAGTCAGAATTATTCAATCTGTCCTTTCTGTGTAGCCAAGTGTCCTTTGCTGTTATTGGGCCATGTTATTTGGTATATAATAACTAGGGCTATGACAAGAGAATATTCTTATCATTGTTTTGACTCTCGGGTATATATCCGACATTGTTAAACACAGTTAATCAGTCGAGAACAACATCACTCTGTCTAAAAATAAATAAGATATTAACTGATATATACTCAAGAGTCAATATAATGAGAATCATATTCTCTTGTTATAGCCCAAATAATAACGTACTTATAATAATGTATTGAATAAAGACAAGAAGAATAGGACAAGAAGATTATCTATCTATCTATCTATCTCTCCATCTCTCTCTCTCTCTCTATATATATATATATATATATATATATATATATATAAAAGTGAACGTGTCTGTCTGTCTGTGTGTCTATGTGTCTGTCTGTCTGTGTACATTTCCCTACGCAATAACTCTGTCAATTTTTAGTCTATAGACTCGAAATTTGAAATACCGGGTACTGAGATTTGGGAAAATCGATGTGACGGGTGTCAGCCAGAAATTTGGCTGTTAAGGGGTCAAATTTCAACAATTTGACCTTTAAGACCTCTACCAAACTCCTCCGACAATTTTGGGTCTAGACACTTGAAATTTTAGATATAGGTTCCTTGAACCTGGATCTAACTTAATAAAGTGATTTGAGCCCGAAACTATAAATTTTAAGGGGTCATAATAAGGGTCAAAGTTTTAAAAAATTAACCATTTTTTTTTTGTTTTTTTGCTTTTTTTGCACAGCATACACCTCCAAACACCCGAGCAACGTCGGGTACCCCTGCTAGTATATATATATATATATATATATATATATATATATATATTAGCTCCTCCTGTGTCTTCTAATATGTGATACATTTCTTTCTTTTTCTCTCTACGTCCGTCTGTCTGTCTGTCTGTCTGTCTGTCTGTCTCTCTCTCTCTCTCTCTCTCTCTCTCTCTCTCTCTCTTTCAGCTCCTACTGTGTCTTCTAATGTTTTACATATCTTTCTTTCTTTCCCTCTCTGTCTGTCTGTTTTTCTCGCTCTCTTTCTCTCTCTCTGTCTCTCTTTCTATTTCTCTATCCCTTTTCTCTCTCTCTCTCTCTCTCTCTCTCTCTCTCTATCTATCTATCTATCTATCTATTTCTATCTCTCTTTCTCTCTCTCTTAGCTTCTGTCGGAGAGAGAGATAACCGAAGTGGGGATGAATGTGGGCTGTCGGGGGTTACATCGGTCGAAACGTTGTGTGAATACCATTCAAGATAAGAACAGTATTCCGAATACACAAAATACATAAATTATCATCTAAAAAATATTCAACAACACAAAACTAAAATTTGGTGGAAAAAGTCTTCTTTCCTATTTTTGCAGAAGTGGAGGTTTTCAATAACAATCGATCTATGGTCGCGCGACCAAACTCCGCCATTTTTTTTTCATTATTGTTGCAACTTGCTTGTTTGTTTTTATTTTTTATTTTTTGTAGTTGTTGTTATTAGTGTTTTAATTGCAAACAACAACATTGAACCCAAGAAAGTATAACAAAAACATGAAAAATGAAAAAATTCAAATAATTAAATTTTTCCCACGAAACAAACGAAACATTACTTTCCGCCATTTTGATTTTTGTTCATTTTTTATCTCCTAGCATCGACTTTATATACAACAACTAATTAACAACGACAGCGTATCATTAATATATATATATATATATATATATATATATATATATATATAACTACTTAATTTACTCACATAAAATTAATATACGAAAGTATAGATTTATGCGTAAACTTTAAGTATTTACTTCAAAAGTGCTCAATACGTAAGTAGAGCTAGTTAGTAATTTATAAAATATATATGGTGATTAAGCTACACTGAATATTCGGCGTTTCATCCACTCTATGACTCCTCAGGCTGAATTCTATTGAGATTTTAGTTAGCCAATCAGCTGATTGGCTAACTAAAATCTCAATAGAAGAGGAGCATATAAAAACGATAAACAACCACAGAATTCGCGCATAAGCCTGAGGAGTCCTAGAGTGGATGAAACGCCGAATATTCAGTGTAGCTTAATCGTCATATATATTTTATGAATTACTATATGTATATATATATATATATATATATATATATATATATATATATATATATATATAAATATATATATATATATCGTTCATATATATATTAATGCCGTTATAATTATCATTATTTCTATTATTATTATTATTATTATTATTATTATTTACATATTTACATATTATTGATATTTATTTAAAAATGGTACAGTTATTATGTTCCTTTAAGACAAAGTTGAGACCTCTTTGGTGAATTAACAATAAGCGGTCATAATAAGCGCAATGCAATATACACGCTTCCTGTTGTTGAACACGATCTGACTGTTTTTCTGTTTGGGTCCGACATTCATAGAACTTTTCTTTTTTTTTTTCACATAGGCATCACCACATTATCATGGCCAAGAGGCCACTCAAGGATAAGGGTTAAAGAGTGTACAGTAGAAATTGGACAATATAGTAATTATTAGTAATGAAAATTTGGTAAATTTGATAACTTATATGGAACGGCTCATCAAGAACTTATTTACGTTAGACTTGAACACAACCATATTGTAGTCAGCCGGAAAGCAGGAAAACGGAAGACAATTCCACAGGCGTGCAGTTCTAAGAAAGAAGCTTTGTTCATGGAATCTATGTTTAGGTTTAGGCACAGATAAAGAGTGGGGGGAATTATTGATAGTGTTTACAGCTAGATGAGTGTTTCTTGTGAAAGTTTGGCGAGGGGGGACCATAGATTGAAGCTCAGTCGAACACTTTCCATGAAAATAACGATATTTATGCTGACGACATTTCTTTACTTTCTGCGCTAATTACCGGTAGCCTGGAGATCGAATTCCAGCCTGCAGAGCCAATGATTGGCAATAATTATCTTTTCCTATACTGATGAGAACATTTACAATTCCTGACATTATCTGTTTCCTAGCACAAAATCAATCACTTCCTTATTATTATTCAATCAGTGAATCTATTTTGCCCTTAACTCATCAGAAGAAATAGCATCTATCTATCTATCTATCTATCTATCTATCTATCTATCTATCTATCTCTATATATATATGTATATATATATATGTTTATACGCCTCTATATATTGTATATATATATATTTATATATATATATATATATATATGAACAAATGATTAATAAAACATGTTAAAAAAACTCTATATATATATGTATATATATATGTTTATATATATGTCTATATATATATATGTATATATGTATGTTTATACGCCTCTATATATTGTATATATATATATATATATTTATATATATATATATATATATATATATATATATATATATATATATGAACAAATGATTAATAAAACATGTTAAAAAAACATCTTGAAAAATAGTTAAAAACATATTTAATTTTAAAAAGGAAGCACAAGATAAGTGGATAGTCCTTAATCCGCGGAGTTTCGAAGAAATGCTCTCCTTCTCATCAGAGGGCAGGAATTAGCAAAATGCGGGATCGGATTTTGCATGTAAAAGTATTTAATGAAACTACAAGTAAGTCACAGATCTTACTTGGTTAAAAAAAAAAAAAGGGTGACGTAAGGGGAATAGGAGGTAAAAGAAAAATGATAAAAAGATTTCACATGAATGGATAGTCCCGCATTTTGCGGATTCCTGTCCTTTGATGAGAACGAGAGTATTAAGAACTATCCACTATTAATCATTTGTTCATATTATAAGCTCTATTTCCTTTTCGGTTTTATTGAGCTTTTACATCTGGTTGAGATTACTTTACGTGTTAATATTAACTCTTTAATATTTATAATATATTTTAAGTTTACCATTTTGATTACCTTGGTAAACTTATTGTAATTTTTATTTCTTATATATATATATATATATAAGTATAAATATGTCCATATATATATATATATATATATATATATATATATATTTATATATATAATGTTTATATGCCTGTATATATATATATATATATATATATATATATATATATATATATATATTATATAATGTTTATATGCCACATATATATATATATCCACGTGTATATATATATATATGTGTGTGTGTGTGTGTGTGAGAGAGAGAGAGCGTGCATATTTAGGTAGAGTGTATATACATACGTATGTGTGTGTGCGCGTGCGTGTATGTGGGAGGGGGTATGTGTATGCGCGCACACGCGCACAGCATAACTATTCTGTTTATCACAGAACTTTTTCCTTGGATTCAAACGGTATTTTTAACTTTCCGTCTTCAAAGACTATTTTTAGACGAATAACATTTTTGTGTTCCGAAATTTTTTGTTCGAATTTCTTCTCTTTGTTTTGCTTCATTAGCGACGAGTCACGTGATTTCTTTTTTCCTTTTTTTTTTACTTCTTTTTTTTTTTTTTGCTTTTTTTTTTTGCTTTTTTTTCCTTCTTCTTTTTCGCGTGAACATCCAACTTGTTTCAGGCCTTTTTTTTCTACTACGTCATCTCTTCATTCATAAATTCAGTTGTTCACTTCATTCCCGTCTTTTGGCTTTTTTTTTTAATACGTTGGGAAACAACGTATTCAGATTTTATTTATTCTTATATCTCTCGTTTGTTTTCGTCTTCTTTCTCCTTTCTCCTTTCTTCTTTCTTTCTTCTTCCTTTCTTTCTTTTTTCTTTTTCTGCTTGAGATTTTTTTTTCGTTCTCATCTTTTTTCTTCTTTTATATATTTTTTCTTTTCTTCTTCTCTTCTCCTTCGCCCTCTTACACCCTTTCCTTCTTTTTCTTCACCCCCCCTTCTTTTTTAATTTTTCTTCTTCGTTTTCTTTTTCTTCTTCTTCTTCTTCTTCTTCTTATTTATATTATTGTTATTCATATCATTATTTATATTATCATTATTTATATTATTTTTATTGATATTTTTATTTATATTATTAGTATTTATATTATTATTCATAATATTGTTATAAATATTATTATTTATATTATTATTTATAATATTGTTATAGACATAATTATTTATACTATAATTTATAATATTGTTATAAATATTATTATTAATATTATTATTTATAATACTTTTATAGATATTATTATTTATATTATTATTTATAATATTGTTATAAATATTAATATTTATATTATTATTTATAATGTTGTTATAGATATTATTATTTATATTATTATTTATAATATTGTTATAGAAATGATTATTTATATTAATATTTATAATGTTGTTATAGATATTAATATTTATATTATTATGATTATATTATTATTATTTACGTTATTATATTGATATTTTAATTTATATTATTATTAATTATGTTATTATTTAAATTATCATAAATTATATTATTATTATTTATATTGTTATTTATATTATTATTATTTATATTATTATTATATAATTATTATTTACGTTATTACTTACATTATTATTATTTATGTTATTATTATTATTATTATTATTATTATTATTATTATTATTATTATTTATATTGTTATTTATATTATTTATTATTATTATTATTTATATTATTATTTATCATTATTATTTACATTATCATTTATATTATTATTATGCACATTGTAATTCATATAATTATTATTTATAATCTTATTAATAATATATTTTATTTTTATTTATATTATCATTTTTATTATTTATTTCATTATTAATAATATTTATATTGTTATTTATATTATTATTTATATGGTTATTATTTATATTGTTATTTATATAATTATTTATATTATTATTCATATTAGTCTTTATATTATTATCATACTTATTATTTATATTATTATTATTTACCTTATTATTTATATTATAATTATTTTTATTATTATTTACATTATTTTTATAGATATTTTATTTATATTATTATTATTTATATTATTAATATTTACGTTATTATTTATATTATGATTTTCTATATTATTAATATTTATAATTATATTCTTTTTATTATTATTTATATTTTTATAATTTATCTTTTTATTTTATTTTTTTTCTCATTATATATATTATTTTAATTATTTATATGATTATAATTTATATTGTTATTTATATTATTACTATTTATTTTATTATTTTATTATTTATGTTTTTATTTATATGCTTATTATTTGTATTACCATTATTATTATTATTATTATTATTATTATTATTATTATTATTATTATTATTATTATTATTGACATTTTTTTTATTTTATTATTATTATAATATTATTTTTATTATTATTATAAAGATATGCTTATTTATATTATTTCATTTATATTATTGTTAGCTATATTATTGGTGGTATATTATCATTATTTATATCATTATTATTTATAATATTATTATTTGTAATATTATTATAGATATTATTATTTATATTATTTGGATTATATTATCATTATTTATATATTGTTATATATAATTTTATTATTATTTATATCATTATTATTTATAATATTATTATTTGTAATATTATTATAGATATTATTATTTATATTATTTGGATTATATTATCATTATTTATATATTGTTATTTATATTATTATTATTATTTATATCATTATTATTTATAATATTATTATTTGTAATATTATTATAGATATTATTATTTATATTATTTGGATTATATTATTATTATTTATATATTGTTATTTATATTATTAATATTATTTATATCATTATTATTTATAATATTATTATTTGTAATATTATTATAGATATTATTATTTATATTATTTGGATTATATTATCATTATTTATATATTGTTATTTGTATTATTATTTATATTATTATTGTCTATATGATTATCATTTACGTTATTATTTATATTATAATTTTTATATTGTTATTATTTATATTAATATTATTTTTTTATTAATATATTTATTTGTTATTAGTAATATTATTATATTAATATTTATATTTCATTGTTATTTATTACAATATTATTATTGCTATTATTAATACTATTATTTTTATTATTATGAATTATATTAATCTAGTTATCATTTATTTTTTAATAATATTCATAGTATTGTTTATATGATTATTAATTTTTATGTTGTATTGTTATTATTATTGATATTATTATTAGTTTAATTGTCATATATATTATTAATATTATTATTTTCATATTATTATTAGTTACAAAATTATATTATTACACTTATTATATATATTTTTAATATTCATATTATTATTCTCATAATTATTATTTATATTGTTATTATTATTCATATTATTATTTTTTATATTATGATTTATATTATTTTATATTATTATTAGTTATATTGTTATATTATTAATATTATTGTTTATATTATAAATATTTATATTATTATTATTATTATTTATTTATTTTATTATCTATATTTCTAATGCTATTATTACTATTATAATTATATGTTATATTATTATGGCTATGGTGTATGTTATTATTTTCATATTATTTTAGTTGTATTATTCTAGTTTTACTACTTATTATGTGTATTAATAATATTCATATTATTATTGTTATAATTATTATTTATATTATTAATAGTCATATTATTATTTTTTATATTATTTTTTGTATTATCATATTATTATTATTATTCATATTATTAATATTTATATTATTACTGTTTATCTTCTTCTTATTATTATTATTTATATTATTAATATTTATATATATATATTGTTTATCTTACTATTTATAATATTACTATTATTATGTTCTTTTTTTACTTATTATTAATCTATTTTTTCTTTTATTTTTTCTTACTTTACTTTTTATTATTTTTTCTTCTTCCTGTTTTTATTATTATTATTATTATTATTATTATTATTATTGTTTTTATTATTTTATTATTATTGTTATTATTATTTTATTATTATTGTTATTTTCATTATTATTATTATTGTTGTTATTATTATTATTATTATTATTATTATTATTATTATTATTATTATTATTTCCTTTCCTTTTCTCCTTTTTTCTCTTTCCCCGTCCCCATCTTTTATTCATTTGCTTCTTTTTCGTCGTCTTGCGACTCTTCTTCTTTTTTTCGTCTTCTTCTTCTCTTCTTTTTCGTCTTCGGCTTCTTCTTCCTTTTTTTTCGTTTGTTACTTCTGCTTCTTCTTCTTCTTCTTCTTCTTCTTCTTTTTCTTCTTCTTTTTCGTCTTCTGCTTCTTCTTCTTTTCGTCTATTTCTTCTTCTTCTTCTTCTTCTTTTTCTTCTCACGCAAAATAATCTTTTTGATACTCAATTACGACCCGTCTTTATATTTTCGTCAAGGTAAAAAAGCACGACCCCCCCCCTTTCTACTTCCCCACCGCCTCACCTCCAGACGCCAGAGGGCACGCTGCACTGATTAAGTTTAATTTTTAAAGCACCTTCTCTCCCGACCCCCACCCTCCTTCCCGTCTTCGCATGGCTATTCTGTGCACCAGATTTTGTGGCTAAGAGTGGAAGGCGGTGGCGGGAACTACAAAATGGGAAACTCTTTTCAAAGTCGACAAGCACTGACGCATCAAAGTAAACAATCGCGAAATAGATAAAGAAAAAAATGTGTATTCGTTGCATATATATATATATATATATATATATATATATATATATATATATATATATATATATATATATATATATATATATATATATATACATTCCTGGTCAAAATCATAAGACTACTTAAGAAGAAAGTAAGCGTTTACGCATATTATCGAATTTTTAATCAAACAAATGGTTGAAACCATTGCCAAAAGGGAAAATATGACGGGAAAAAATGAAATCTGCTTCATTCGAAACCTTAACTCTGATCTAATAATTATTTTTTAAAAAACAAACATTTTCACCTGGTCAAAATTATAAGACCACTGATAATTTATCTAACAAAAAGCAATTATAAATTACTAAAAAGGGTCTCAGTATTTAGTATAGCCTCCATTATTACGAATAA
>NC_136525.1:46365648-46400648 GCF_053919585.1 Euprymna scolopes
CTCCCGAAAATGAAACGCAGAATATTCTGTGTAGCTTAATAGTCATATATATTTTCATAACTTACTACAGAGCTCTCTGAAAATATCGAGCACTGTTATGTAAATACTGAAAATTTACGCATAAAATTATATCTTTGTATATAAATTTATGTGATTAAATGAAATAGTTATATATATATATATATATATATATATATATATATATATATATATATATATATATATATATATATATTCGTTTGAAACAGCATGTGCCTTCGAAAATTCGTTATGCAAATTTCTCGCCGTCGGATGTTTTGAATAATACGTATGGTTCTGCGAGTTGCGACCACCTTATAAATAACCATGCGTGTGCCACGAATTCCAGTATCGACATGTTCACTATTTTGAGCAGGTCGCACTCTCCATATCATTTAAAAATAATTGATATTTATATTAAGTCGATGAGACCTTCTCTTTGCAAGCAAAAAGAAAATCTTCTCGGACTTAATTTGGTCTCTATGTAATTTTGTTTCCCCTGTTTATTTTTTATATTTTTTTTCTCCTTTCCCTTGCCATATTCATGACTTTATTTTTTTTATTTATTTTATTTTTTTTTTTTAATCATATTGTCCTCGATTTGGCTCTGTTGAGCGAGGATCGAAACCGGGTTAGCTGGCCTTTATTTTCATTTTTTATTTTTTAAATAATCATTATGCATATTGGTCTATATGTAGCCATCATTAAATTCTGTACCCCTCGAAAGATTTTCAAATATTTTAAGACTAGGTACGCACCTGATTTAATCAATCGATTAAATGCATTAATAAAAATTAAAATTAAAACCAGGACTGTCCAGGCAATTCAGACCTTCTTAAATTTGTGCTTGAGCAACAAAGTTTGTCCCGCTTTTATTTTATTTTAAATAGAACGGGCTAAACTACATCCTGGACAGAAAATTGAAAATGATTTCATTTCCAATTTTTTGCCAAAGCTTTCTTGTGATATAGCACGTTTAAATAATAAATATCATGAATTGTGGAGAAGTTCGGTTGGCAGTTTGTCGTTTTTCGACAAAATTAGATTTTCCAGATATGTTGCAATCATTCATGAACGTAACCTTTCTAGGTTATCGTTAAAAAATCAAAAGAATTTGCAACACTTAATCTTCAAAAAATATGGTTGCTCGTCGAACCCTAGTGTTACTCAGAACGTCCTAAATCTTTCTTCCGCGCAGTTGTCTGAGCTTGAATTTAACATTCTTTCGCATGGCTTGGACTTTTGTATTCCTCCCATACCCCCAAAGCGTGAAGAGATATATGCCGAATTTGAAGTCTTCTTTGCTCAAATAAAAAGACTTCCTCCTGTTTCTGACTCTATGGTCAGTGATATTAAGGCGAAACTTAATGACGTTGCACATTCTTATGCTGGCACGCCTATTTCGTTTTGTGAAGCAAAATGGCGAAGTGAACATTATCGTACAATTAAAGCACTTCGTCAGAATAAATCTTTAGTCATCACAAAACCCGATAAAGGTTCTGGCGTAGTCATAATGGATCATCAGGATTATGTCAATAAAATGATGACCATCCTGGGGGACACCTCTAAATTTGTTAAATTAGGTCCGGTAGATACTCATGATTCTACTATTTCTATCGAGACCAAGTTCCAAAAGCAACTTGTCAAATGGGTTAAAAGTGGTGTTCTTCCCACTTCCATTTCTAATTTAATTCGTCCCACGGGTTCCATCCGCCCCCGATTGTATGGTTTGCCTAAGACCCATAAAGAGGGGGTACCGTTGAGACCCATACTATCGATGATTGGGTCCTGTCAACATAATTTAGCAAAATGGTTGACAAGTATTTTAGAACCTGTTTTGGAACGTTTCAGTTCATTTTGCATTAAAGACTCTTTTAGCTTTGCTAACTTTATGCAAAATTACACTCATTCAAATAAATTTATGTGTTCCTTTGATATTTCTAGTCTTTTTACATGCATTCCTTTGTTAGAGACGATTAATATTTGTGCTGACGCCTTATATCGAAGTAAACTTCCGACTCCTCCAATTCCAGAAAATATTACGTCAACTATGTATGAAACTCTAGTCCCCTCCGTATGTCAAAACTTAAGGCCTCCTCAAGACGAGAGCCATTCATTTCAACTGATGCCAGATGGGGATCAGAACGTAGATGATGTAAAGATAGGAGCTTGGTTTTAGATTGCATTTTAAAACGAAAGAACGAAACAACCGTTCGCTCGTGTGCGGTTTACAAACAGCGTCCAAAAGCAATGTTTTTACCTGACCCCCTTCAAACAAAATGATATTTCTACATTAAATAACTGATGATTTTTTCCAATTTTTCGATATTGTGTGTCCGAGATATTACTCTTTCTAACGGTGCCACGTTCTTGCCACTTCGATGCGGATTACAAAAGTACCTGTCCTAGATGTTCAACACAAGGTCAAGGGTGTGTTTTATGAAATCCTTTCTGCGGAACGAATAGGATATGAACTTAACACGCCCAGGTTCTCAGTTTGCTTCGTTAACCACTAAGCCACGTGTGTTCTCTTTAAGCAAACGAAAAGTTTATAATTTTATTACGCGGATTTCCAGTATTATCCCTATATATATAAAATGAACTCATTTCCCCCCTCTGATTTTGACCTTAATAGTATTAAAAATCAAGACATTTCATGCAAATGTAATATGCATAAACTGCAGCATAATATCTGAGGTGTGTTATATGTGTATTACCTATCCACTTCTTCGAAAATCGTAGATTCCTATATTTTTCTAATGAGAGTTCACTGCCAAAATCGGTTAAGATAAATGGAAGTGGTAAAATCTGTTCTCTCTAATTAATTCCTCCTTCCCCCGCCACCACTTAACACCGTCGCGGGATCGTTCACAAAGGACAGTTACGAGGGAACACCGGTTTGGGTTTTCTTTACTTCGTAGTTGCTTAAAAATACTGGAATGGAATTTTAACGAATCGAAGGGTTATTTATACCATTTTTTTTTCGCTTTTCGCGGGGTTTTTTTTTTTTTTGGTGAGGGGGGCGAACACGTCCATCATTTTCTTCCCTGATTTATGGTTTTTGTTTTTTTTCCGATTTCTTTTTTAAAGAAGTTTTACGTTTGTTCGCTGTTTTTTTTTTGTTTTTTTTTGTCGATTTTTTAATAAAGTTTAACATCTTTTTTTAATGTTTAAATGGGGTTATTACTTCCCTCATTCTTTACTTTACTCCCCCCCTGAACACACACTTCCAAACAACCGGACAACGCCGGGTACCCCACCTAGTCAATACATAATTTTCAAAGAATTCAATGCATTGATGTATTTATTTGAAAAAAATACTGAATCATGTTACCGGAAAAAAAACGTCATTTCTCTTTAAAGGTGTTTATTATTATATGAGAAAAACTGGGTTATTCTTCAAGTAAAACAAATGACACCTAGGAAATTGTCGCGTGTCAGATAGTAAAATATCCAAGAATCAAGGAAAAACGATGAGGGAGAAAAATAATTATTCATGAAAAACAGTTTCAATAAGGAGTTCAAAACAAATCAATGTATAATTTTTTTTTTTTTTTTTTTGCATTTTCACCTCAAACAAGGCACATTGCCATTTTGATGTAGGGGTCTACTATCAGGAACATAAGCTACAGCGGTACTATGTCGGGAGTTGGGCAGCAAAGTGTGTTCAGGTTACACTTGAACTTCTGCATGTCAGTACAGTTGGGGAAGCAGGGTCGCGGAAAGGAATTCCAAATTCTAGCTGTTCTGGGGAAGAAAGTACTGGAGTAGAAGGATCTCTTACATCTAGGGATCTCAACTGTGAAGGGGTGGGATTTTGCTGCTTGTCGGGTTTGTCGGGGGTATTTACGTCCAGGGGGTACTAGTGCTTGAAAAAATGAAGTAATTTTACCGGAAATGGCATAATTTCTCTTTGAATTAACTAGCCTGGGTGCCCGGCGTTGCCCAGGTGTTTGGAGGTGTGTGTTGAGCAAAAAAAAAAAAAGTTGTAGTAGGCAGGCAGGCTCGAACCCGTGATGCGAAGGCGAAAAAGAAAGTGAAAGAAAACCTACTCCATGAGGCAACCGGAAGTTCGGGACGTTGAAATTAGTAAAGTCATTCTAACCGATACGATGACTTGCAAAAATGGCGACGCAAAAAACCGACCTTCCTTGTAGAAAAGTGGCCAGTTGAGGGTGAAGGAATTGATGTTTTTAGCCAATTTTTGGATACTTTCGTAAAAATCCGTCGCCTTTGTCGAAAGTTATTTTGGCAGATAGGCATATCAGAGAGGCGGTAGCACTCTCTATATAGGGATGGCCCGTACACGCCTATATACGCCTACAAAACAAAACTATCCAAATCTCAACTAAAATCAACTTATAAGTTTCAAAAAGCACATATTCTTACAGAGAAGTTTCTTACGAATCCAGCGAGTGTCAGAACGTCGGTTAAAATGTCAAAAGAGAGCAAAAAAAAGGGTACAAAAATGGCCAATTGTTCTTCTTTCTTCTTTCTTCTTTCTTCTTCTTTCTTCTTTCTTTTGAGACGATGTATCTCGGTGTACGAACGGTCTCTGACAACAGTTCAAGCATCAATCGACTGCTCTTTACACGGAGAAGTGCAGTGACCCATCGCTTTTTAGCTAACTCCATAATTAAATAAGATTACGTGTAATAACAAGTTTTAAACACTATATACCCAATGTAGACAGACCACTTCGAACACGGAACTTCTCTCAAAAGGGACAGCTCCAAATAATACACCGGATGCTCACAGACGTTCCAGTTTGCCAGTGGCGTATATTTCTTTGACGCTGAATATTTGAGGTGAACGTTAAGGTTTTTTCTTTAAACAGTAACCCACCAGCGTTAATGAAACCACGAAATCTTTATCTCAGTTGATCAAAATTGTTATAAGAGTAACCTATCAGCAAGTACGATGTCAAAAAACAATGTTATAAAAACAAATAATTCTTCAGATTTTGGACTGTAAAATATGTACAAAATGTCAATGCTGTGACCAGGATTCGAACCTAAGTTAGCACGGCCACAACGTGGGGGTCCTAACCTCTAGACGATCACGGCTAACACTGACGTCTGTCGCTCTTGGCAGAAAGACACATGACTACTGTCAAACTATTGAAAAATAAGGAGGAAACTTGAAATTCTCACGCATGCGCAAAAATACACTATAGCAACCATTGTTAAATGCAGCTGAATCTCTTCGCTCGCTAAGAAAAGTAGATCAGACCAGTTCTTCTAAGAACTCACCAAACGCCAAAGGAAATAAGTTAAATTAACCGCAAAAGAAATTGCAAGAAAGTCAAGAAAAATTTAATAGTGAAGGTATGAACATTTTAGAACTTTATAATACTCTAACTGTTTTATCAGAGAGGCGGTAGCACTCTCTATGTAATATAGAACCGGTGGAGGACCAAGAGGCAACTCCTAAGGCCCAAAACCCAAAGACCTAAAACCCAGCAGGAAGCGACCTGCTACTAATGGAGGCGGCAATGAGCCGCCTCCTAAAAAAGACAATACTATCATGAATGTAAGTTTAAAAATAAGACTGTAAGTAAAAATACTAATTAACAAGAATAAAAAAGCATTGGAAATGCAAAAGGATATAGGGATGGTATGCCAAAAAGTATACAAACAAGATAGCTATGAATGGCTAGGCACATGGAAATAGAATTGCATCCAAAGTATAGCCCTATAGCTTTTTACAACTGTAATGATGGCACGGAATGAAGATTGGAGAAAAGCTATAGGGCTATACTTTGGATGCAATTCTATTTCCATGTGCCAAGCCATTCATAGCTATCTTGTTTGTATACTTTTTGGCATACCATCCCTATATCCTTTTGCATTTCCAATGCTTTTTTTATTCTTGTATACATACATTTAAACAGACAGGTCAGATTTATATAATAGATTATCAAATGGCCATTAATATCAGTCTTATTAACCAAAAAATTGAGGGAACATTTACATGATCTTTAGAATATGACACCTTGACTCCGTGACACTGGCGATGGATTATTTCTAGAGGTTTCAGAGAACTCGGAAATTGATTTGTTCTCTGGGGGTGTGTATAAACTGTTATACACACCGGTCGATTACCACGCATCGTCGTTGAAATTTAAAGGCCTGTTCTACAAATACTTTAATGGTGAATGCTCTGACGAACTGCAAACACTTGTACCTCCTTGACGTAACTACCCCCGACAAATCCGACAAGCTAGTAAGTCTCATCCCTTTACAGTAGAGATCCCTATGTGCAAGAAAGCCTTTTACTCCAATCGTTTCTTCCCCAGAACTGCAGGTCTTTGGAATTCCCTTTAGGGATTCTGCTTTCCCAACCGTACTGATATGCAGAAGTTAAAGTGTAATGTGAACAAATATCTTTCTACTCATTTCCCTTCATAACGCCCCTGCAAATTAAGTCCCTGATAGTAGCCCCCTACTTCAAAGTGACACTGTGCCTTGTTTGGGGTGAAAATTGAATAAAAAAAAGAAAAAAGGCAAATGTTATGTTTCATCCGAAATAGAGTCCATACAATTCTGTCGCAAAGGTCCCTGGAAAAAGGGTTGGATCATTCTAACGGTCCAGTAGACATCTCCCTGCCGATGGAATTTTCTACCTGTATAAGAGCCAAGTACGTCCTAGGATGGGATACTGTTGCCACATCTAGGTAGGAGCTTCTCGGAGGACCCTATCCTGCAGTGTCCAAAACAAACTTCGTAGGATGGAGCACTGTTGCCACTACATAGGTCCAAACCAACGTCCTAGGATGAACCACATCTAGGCAGGAGCTTCTCGGAACCTTATCCTAACTTTACAGAGGTCAAAACCTTTCTTAATCTAGTAGGCGATGCCCTTTTCTTTTCTCTGCGACCTCTTTCCCACAGAAGAGACGTTGCGTGCCTGTCTCTGCTCTATCGTTATTTTCATGGCAAGTGTTCGACTGAGCTCCAATTTATGGTTCTTCCCTCGCCAATCTTTCACAAAAAAAAACACTCGTCTAGCCAAAATCACTATTAATAAATCCCTTCACTCTCTGTCGGTGCCTATACCTAAACGTGGATTCCATAAACAAAGCTTCGTTCCTGGAACTGCCCACCTGTGGAACCCTGTTCCACTGGTCTGCTTTCCAACTGACTACAATATTGTCGTCTTCAAGTTTAATGTAAACAAGTTCTTATTGAACCGTCCTCATAAATAATCTGATTTTATTAAATTTCCACCACAAACGATCATTATGCTACTCTTCCAACGACAATACACACATTAACCCTTATCCTCGAGTGGCCTCCGGGACTTGATAAGTGGTGGCACCTTTGTAAAAAAAAAATATGGGTTCTTAATCAAAAAATGTTATTTTGTACGCGTCTCTGTCGTATCCAAAAGCTTTAAAACTAATGATGGGTTTATTCTGGATCTTAAAAGGAAACCGGAGATTGGTTGATATCTGTTTCTATCCGATGAGAAAGTAAGTCCTTGTGTGTGTGTGCGTGCGTGCGTGTGTGTGTGTGTGTGTGTGTGTGCGTGCGTGCGTGTGTGTGTGTGTGTGTGTGTGTGTGTGTGTGTGTGTGTGTGTGTGTGTGTGTGTGTGTGTGATTTGGGTTAAATTTGATGGAGAATTTCCGCCGAGACGTTTCTTGTGTGATGCTGGATGATAACTTTGCTAGGAGGCAATTTTATCTCCCCCCCCCCACTACTCCGCAAAATTTCTTCGTTTTGCTGAAATGTTAAAGACGGTATTTCTGCCGAGAGATGGGAGGGGGGGGGGAAGAGCGGAAGATGAGGACAAGGAATGGGGGGGGAGTAAGGATTTTTTTTTCGTCTTCTTCTTTACCCTCGACCAATCAGCGAACCCCCATCTCCACTTGCGCACTGGTGACAATCCTTAACGAGGTTGGACGAAATATTGATTGAAAGAAATCGAATTCTTCCGCCCAATCACCGTGTCTGGTTTTACGCCGCAGGGAACGAAATGGAAGGACGACCAATACACGAGACAGCAGGGACGCGTCCGCCTGAATACCGTGAAAATTAGGTAGATGCACATATGTGTGTGTGTGTGTATGTGTGCGTGTGTGTGTGTTAGTGTATACATATATATATATATATATATATATATATATATATATATATATATATATATATACTCAGCCACGTACACACACATATATATATATATAAGATCTGTTGTTATTTATCTTTTATTGATATAGGCAATTGCTTATTTGTATTTAATTTTCGTTTCTTAAGCAGTCAGGAGCTTACCTCTCCCTTTTTTTGCGTCAAACTCTTTTTTTCATGGACATATTATATATATATATATATATATATATATATATATATATATATATATATATATATATATATATTAAGAGACCTGTAGTTACTTGTAATTGGCTGATCGAAACATACTCATGAATGTGTAGTGAGTTTTAGTTTCAGTATCATCGTTTTGGCGTAGTGCATTGTGCATGGTCATGAGTTTCCTGGTCTTCTGGTCGAGATTCCTGAGTTCTTCTTTGGACCGGCTTATAAGCGGTTCAGAGTATCTTACTAGTGACACAGTCCACCTGTTCATTCCTTTAATTATGTTTCTACTATATGGTTTAGTTTCAATGCGTTTTCTTGTCCTTCTGTGGCATTTCTTTCCAATTTTCTCTTAAATTTCTGTTGTTTTACTTCCAAGTATTTGTAGCTATCATGTTCACCTAGTGCCCTCATCTCTGTTTGATTGGGCAGTACTATACCTTCTGTTGACTTCCAGTTCTAATTTCTTCGTGGTCAGCAGTGCGCATTTTTCCATGCCAAATTCCATTCGGATATCCTGGCTAAAAATTATGGTCGTGTTTATTAGCGTTTCTAGTTCTGTGTTTGTTTTTGCAAACAGTTTCATGTCATCCATGTACATAAGGTAGTCCATTCTGTTAGTGAAATTTTATCCGGCTTGACATTTTCTTAGTATATTGTTTGTGGGCATCATGGCTATAATGAACAGTAATAGAATTCCCTTGGAAGATTCCTCTTTGTATTTTAATTTCAGTTATGTATTGTCCATCGGCTGTCAGTTTAAGTCTCCGTGTTTTCATTGCATTTTCTATCAAATTGATTATCTTACCTGTTATTTTGTATAGTCTCAGGCATTCTATTATCTATGCTTGCGGGATTCTAGCCTATGCTTTCTTATAGTCATTCCATGCCATGGCTAAGTTTTTTTTTTCTTTCTACTTTTAACCTTATTCAGAATCCTTTGGGCTATGTATAATAGGTTATGTGTTCCTCTTTTTCCTTTTTGGTATCTTTTCTGTTCCTCTGGAAGTGGTCCGCGCTTATGGAGGGAATGATAGATTTGCTCCCTCAGTTGTGCAATTAGTATTTTTCACATTGTAGGTAAGCAGGTTATAGGTCTGTAGTTACTGGGGATGGTCTCTTTTTCTCGGTCTTTTTTTTGCATCCATTCTTCTACATGTGCTTCGTGGACTAGCCTTTCATGTAGTTGTGAATGTTTTAAACCAATAGGCATGTGTTCCGTCATGACCGTGGTGCTCTCCAATTGGTCATTTCTCGTAGAGTTTTCTTCAGGATTTCCTTGCTGATTTCATTTTCTGTTTCTTTTTCGATTTGCTGTGATTCTTCTTTTATTTCTTTCAACCATTCTGCATTTCTATTATGATCCTTTCGCTCCAGTAGTTCGTCTGAGCTCCAATCTCTGCCCCCTCGCCGATCTTTTACGAAAAACACCCGTCTAGCTGAAACCACTCTCATTAATTGTCCCCACTTTTTATCTGTGCCTAAATCAAAACGTAGATTTCATGAACAAAGATCCTTTCTTAGAAGTGCACGCCTGTGGAACTCTCTTCCGTTTACCTGTTTCCCACCTGACTACAACTTAGATGTCTTCAAGTCCAACATAAACAAATTCCTGATAAATCGCCCCCTTAAGTGAGACACTTTATCAGATCTCTATTACTAACGATTACTACGATATTGCCCCATTGATTACTGTAGACGCAATAACCCTTATCCCCGAGTGGCCTCCAAGCCTTGATAAGTGATGACTTCCATGTAAAAAAAAAAGTAGCGTTTGTTTCTGTTGGGTCCGGCAGTTCTGTTTTTGTTTTTCATCCATTTACATTTTGGTAGAATTGACTTTCATTGTTTTCGAAGGTCCTGTATTGCTTGCACTGTTCAAATTTATATCGGCATCGTCTTAATCTCTCTTCTTTTGCTGCTGTTTTTTTTTTAATTCTTCCTGTTTCTTGTTGAGCCTTTCTTCGCTGGTTGCATTTCTACTTTTCCATCCTCTTCTAGTTGTGTTTATTATAAATATTATTATTATTGTATTTATTAATATTGTTGTTATTATTATTATTATTATTATTATTAATTTTATTATTGTATTTATTAACATTGTTATTATTATTATTAATAATATTATTGTATTTATTAATATTGTTATTATTATTGTATTTATTAATATTGTTATTATTATTATTAATATTATTGCTTTTATTAGTATTGTTGTTATTATTGTAATTAGTATTGTTGTTATTATTAGTAGTAATATTACTATAATTATTATTATTGTATTTATTATTATTGTTATTATTATTGTTTTTACTATTATTATTATTATATTATTATTGTTATTATTATACTTCTTGTTATTATTATTGTTATTTTAATTTTTATTTTTCATTATTGTTCTTTGTATTTTTTCAGCCATTCCTTTGATTCCAATTTCTCTCATTCTTTTTTCAAAGTTTTACGGAATTTCTAGTGCTCCTACTATTATAGCTATTATCTTGATTTTCTTCATCACCCATGCCCCCTTCCAGCTCTCTGGCTAGCTCTGTGTATTTGCTCCGTTTCTTTGATATTCACGCAATGGTCAGCTGGAACAACAAAGTCTACGATTTGCCAAAACTTTTCTTTCATGTTAATTATTATGACATCAGGTCTTCTAGCTTGGATGGGTTTATCTGTTTGCATGTCCATGTCCCATAGGATTTTGTGATTCTCGTTTTCAAGTTCTGTTGCCGGCTTATGCTTGTACTATTTGTCTATGCGTTCGAAATCCAGTTGTTTGCATAATTTCCAGTATACTGCCCTCCCCACTTGGCCGTGCCTGTTCTTGTATTCCTTTTGGGCCAGTTTGCTGCATTCGCTTACTATATGGTTTATCGTTTCGTCTCTTTGTCCACATAGTCTGCATTTGCTGTTTCCTTTTGTTTTTTCAATCTTTGCTTTAATGTGGTTGGTTCTTGTTGAGTTGTCATGTGTGGCAGTTATTAGGGATTCAGTTTCTCGGTTTACGTGTCATTTTCACATCCATGTCCAAGTGTTTTCGTTATTTTCATCTTTTGTCATTCTTATTAATCTTCCGTGTAGTTGTTTCTCTTCTCATTTTTCTTTTCTCGTCTTATCCTTCGTCTCTGTTTTCTAATCTGTTGAATTTTTCAGTGTTTTATCCTTTCATTGCTTTGCATTTTGTATTTTACTAATTCTTTTTGTGTCATTCACACAGTCGTCTATACAAACCAGTCCTCTTCCGACTTCTTTCATTTTCACATAGAGTCGGTCAACATCGTCCTTTGGGTGAATTGTGCATGATCATGAGTTTCCTGGTCGTCTGATCAAGCTATCCCAGTTCTTCTTTAGTCCACCCTATGAACGGTCCAGAGTATCTTACTAGTGATACTGCCCTATATGATTTGGTTTCTTGTTCTCCTAAGGTGTCTGCTTCCAGAACTCCTAGGTATTTATAGGCGCCTTCTTCCTCTAGTGCCCTCATCTCCGTTTGGTTGGGTAGTTCCATGCCTTTCTTATAACTAGTAGTGCGCACTTTTCCAGATTAAACTCCATCTGAAGATCCTAGTAGTTTTTGTTAGTGTCTCTAGTTCCTTTTCGGTCCTTGCAAAAAGTTTCAGGTGGTTCATTTTTTCCTCTTTGTTAGAGAGCTTGTATCTGGGTTAGCACTTTCTCGGTATATTGTTCAGGGGCATCATGGCTATGATGAACAGTAATGGTGATAGTGGATCTCCTTAGAAGATGCCTCTTTGTATGTTAATTTCTGTTATGTGTTGTCCATCAGCTGCCACTTCCAGTCTCGGTGTTCTCATTGCATTTTCAATCACGTTGATGATCCTGCTTAGTATTTGATACATTTTTAAGTATGCTTGAGGGATCCTGTCGTACGCCATTTTGTAGTCGATCCATGCCATGACTAAATGTTTACATCCTTCGGGATCTTTTGACCTATATATAGCAGATTATGTGTTCCTCTTTTTCCTTTTTGAATCCTTTCTGTACCTCGGGGGAGAGTCCACGATTATTCAGGAGTGGCAGAGTTGTTCCTTACGTTGTGCTGTTAGTATTTTCCACATAGTGAGTAAGCACGTGATAGACCTATAGTTGTGCATGTGTGTATGTGTGTGTACATGTGTGTGTATGTGTGCGTGTGTGTGTGTGTGCCTACCTGCTTGTACTCTTAAAATAGAGATTATGAATGCATTCGTATATGTAAAAATAGTGTATTTTAACGTCTGAAGAGTAGCTGTTTTGGAATGTTTTTGAATGATGTAACAAAAAAATTTGGACAAATATGGTAAAATAGTCCCAAAAATGGAGTGTTTTTATTAGCCCTAAAAGAACCCTTTGGGCACACCCAAGAGTTATTACGAACTTTTAAACAAAATTATATAGAAATCAGTTAGTTACAACTTTTCAGAAAGTTTTATAAAAAGTTCAAGGCATCAAGTTTTTTAATAAGCACAAAAGTGTCAATTTTAGCCATTTTAACTCGAAAGGCACCCCTAGGGGAGGGGGCAACCAAAGTTTTCCCGGAAAATCCGTTTTGTGCAAAATTTCAAAAAATTATTTGTTATTGAGAAAATTGCAGACAGACGAACGGACGAATGGATTAACGGACAAGAGTGAATTTAAAGATCCATCCTCCTTTTGTCGGGGGACGTCAAATCGATTAGGAACACTTTAAAACATTTTAATATAACCTATCCGCCATCGTTTAGAACTTGGTTGATGGTGAATTTTAATATACTCTAGCCCTCTTTCTGAGACTATTTGCTCGTGCGTTTCTATGTTTGAATCCGCATGGTTTTTATAGTAAAGTAGCAGGGAGACCCGACGTTGCCAGGGATTGAATGATGATCAAATGTGATGATGTATCACATTCCAATTTTTTATTGTCATCGAAATCGGTGAAATCGCCCATTTTCCAATCAAATCGATTGATTGCCTGCTCTAGTTGAGGACCCATCGCAGTGTACCTGGAAGACTGTTTTCAATACAAACTCGTCGTATTTGCATACATTTTCGACTAAAATAAGTCATTCTCAGACACCGCGATCCCTATGCCCTCGTACGGAGCTTGTTGATGTTTACGTGCTCGAATGAATAACACTGGTCAACAACAAATGCGTTGTCTGTGTTGATAGATAGATAGATAGATAGATAGATAGATAGATAGATAGATAGATAGATAGATAGATAGATAGACAAACAGACAGATAGAGAGAGAGATGCCGTTTTTATAAAGATAGATAGATAGATGTCATTTTTATGCAGATAGATAGATAGATAGATAGATAGATAGATATCGTTTTTATACAGACAGATAGATAGATAGATAGATAAATACCGTTTTTAGATACATAGATAGATAGATAGATAGATAGACAGACAAACAGACAGATAGATAGATAGAGAGAGAGAGAGAGAGAGAGAGAGAGAGAGAGAGAGATGCCGTTTTTATAAAGATAGATAGATACCGTTTTTATACAGATAGATAGATAGATAGACAGACAGATAGATATATAGAGAGAGATATGCCGTTTTTATAAAGATAGATAGATAGATACCGTTTTTATACAGACAGATAGATAGACAGACAGACAGAGATATGCCGTTTTTATAAAGATAGATAGATAGATAGACAGATAGATACCGTTTTTAGATAGATAGATAGATAGATAGATAGATAGATAGATAGATAGACAAACAGACAGACAGATAGATAGAGAGAGAGATGCCGTTTTTATAAAGATAGATAGATAGATAGATAGATAGATAACAAAAAAAAAAAATTGTCGCCTATACATACTTTTTATCGCATGTTACTTGACGTCGATTTTTGTGATTACAAAAATTATATCCCAGAATCCAAAATGTAAATAATCGTATTAGAGACAGTAGGTCTATAAATCCTCCATTAAAAAAAAATGGCGTAAATCGGGTCGATGAGTTCATAACGCCAACACCAGCAATTGTCGTACAAAGAAAAAAAAAAAGGTAAAGGGAAAATTACAGCGCAGAATTTGAAAGGTAAAAATAGAGAGAATCTATTTTTCTATTCTATTAATTTTTTTATGTATATATATATCTTGTCGTCTTAAAGTGTATGCCTTACATTAGCTAATGCTAAGACGCCGGGATGATGCGCCCCTCCCTTTTTATATATCATCAGGACGTTGGATACGAACTGGTGTCGTTGGTTTTATCTTCCATCGAGCGACGGCGCCTCCTCTCTTTGCTGCCGTCTCTAAAGACCACCAATGCTAAGCAAACAGGTTCCCTGTAAGTCTGAAGTCTAATGACCCGTTGGGGGGGGGATACGAAACTGCAGACGTGCATGTATACGATTTAATCTTTGATTAGTGGTGGGGGATTAACTTCGAGTCATACGAGAGGCCAAGAAATGTAATTCTGGAACAGCAAAGTAAACAAATAAATTAGATAACGAAAAGTGCTCTAAGAGTGCAGATCCCCGCCAACAATTTAATAAGCTTTCTCCTTGAGAATTTTTTTTTTTTTTTTTTTTTTTTTTGCATTGAAAAACTGATTTTCACCTCAGACTTGAAATGGAAAAGTTAAATAGAATCCGTTATTTAGGTTATGTTATATGAGGACAGAAAAGAAAGAAAAAAAGGGAAGAAATAAATAAAAAAGGTGATAAAAAAAAAGAAAGAAAAGTAGAGAAAAGAAAAAGAAAGAGAGGAAATAAATTAAAAAAGAAGTAAATAAGAAAGAAAGCAAAAAAAAAAAGGAAAGAACGAGTGGTGTAAAATTTCCATTAACATTGCACAATTCCGTACGTATTGTTCCCAACAAATGCGTACAATTGTGAGGTTTCGCCAGTGAGCGACCAAGAAAACAATTTAAAAATAATAACTGTCTTATTTTACATACGTGCGCGGTCGCAGGTATTTCATTCGTTTTATCCTGGCTTTTCCATGTGTAGGTTATTATCTCCTTATGTGTTTTGATCTTCTGTTCAACTGAAGACGAATTTACTCAAGCATGGTAACACAATGGATACTTGCTGAGGTTTTCCATGGTTTGATGCATAGGCAGAGAGTTCACTCATACGAGAAGAGAACTTGAATGCCTACTAGACACTATCCTCGAGTGTCTAAGGTCTATCTGTACAGGGGTTTGTCAGAACAACCTGGCATGAGGATACTTTTTCCATAGAAGTAAACTCTGACCAAATATTCAAAATCACATTTCGTATTCGCAGCCCAAATAAGATCTCCTCACTACGGCTACCCCACAGCTTTTCTGAGGAATGGTGCACCTTCTCCAAGTGATATTACCTCAAGTAATAGCACGAAGCTGGATACTCCACCAGACTAGATAAATTCTTGTCCTGGAATCCAGTAAGACCATGAGACCAACATGAAAGATATACTACAACGAATAAAAATGGTTAATTGGGGAGAGGAAAATTATGTTCTCAATTTCTTTACTAACTCAGTGCTTGAGAGATAAAGAACTTTAATGGAACATTCGAATATCTATGTATCTCATATAGAGTTCAAGTCTTAGACTCAGGTCGTGGGCCCCTTGATTTCTGAGAACTTCGACTGAAGTAAAATAAAACAAAAAAGAGAGAAGAGATCATAAATGAAGACATTTCAACAGAGATACCGGCCCTGTCGGTGGGGCATTAGAATACGCCGACTGCCCCCCCCCCTGTGGAGGGTAAAAGTCCCTCAATGGGGGTCCTGGATATGACCTTAAACTATATCCGATGGTGAGGCCCCAGCTTGCGGGCTTTGGGGAGTGTGGAGCCACCCTTTAATTGCCATTGCTCCCAGGTCCACTCTGACCCGGAGTGGTAGTACCTATTAGGGTCCCAACCATGGGTTAAATAGAAACTGACTTGCAAAAAACAAATATATTCTATTCAAATGTTTCTTCAAAATCACCGGATTTGGCATTAAATAACCCGAAAAGGGTTGATATGCCGTAAAACAAAAACAACCAACCAACCAACAGAGATACCAAGACGCTGTCTATTTTTTATGTAGTTTATTCACTTCATTGCATTGCATCTAGCAGAGGAGTGATCGCCGATCTTTCCTTGGGTGGTTAGTTCTTACACGTCCCACGTCTGAGACTCCCCCTCCTTTTGAGAGGAGACCCCTTTCAGATCATCATCATCTGTTGACATCTTCAATTCAACTTCAACTATTTTCTCAGCTAACTAGAACCACGTGATCACATACATGTACTCCCGGGTCAGCTATCAGACACTCTTCCGGTGCAATTGATCGGTCACCGAGCTTGATGTGAAATGCTTTAACAGCATATTAAAACACAGCTCCCCATTCACCACGCCAGTCAGATAGATAGATCGATAGATAAATAGATAAAAAGATAGATAGTAGTAACGGGACGATTCCAATATTTTTCCCGATTCCGATACAATTACCGATTCCGTACTAAATTCCAGATTCCGATACAATTACCGATTCCGATTCCGATTCTTTATAAATCTCTAAATATTTAAAAGATAATTAAAAGAATCGTTTTGCCATCGGAAAATCGGTCCAAATTTTTCCGATTCCGATACCGATTCTGATACCCTCAAATATTCTGATTTTTCCGATTCACGATTCCGATTAATTGTCCCAACATTAATAGATAGATAACTGGATCGATAGATATATCGATAATACACATAGATATATCTATTTTTCTCAGCTAACTAGAACCACGTGATCGACACGTACTTTCGGGTCAGCTATAAGACACTCTTCCGGTGCAATTGATCGGTCACCGAGCTTGATGTGACTTGGACATGTTTTACCAGCATATCAAAACACAGCGCACACCTCCCCGTTCACCACGCCAGTCAGCTGGATAGATCGATAGATAAATAGATAAAAAGATAGATAAATAACTAGATCGATAGATATACCGATAATGCATATGGATATATAGATAGATCGGCAGACAGATAAATAACAAATAATTTCTTGGCACAAAGGCCAAAATTCTTTATTAAAAAAAAAGAAAACGGCTAAATTCACGGAAATTGGCCTAAAAACGTCGAGCGCGTGCGCACGAGCCTAGGACAACCTAGATCCACACACATCCAGCAAATTGCTCATGATGTCAGCTGTGATCTTGAAGATCTGAGACAATTGATGGAAGACAGGAAAATCTGGAGGGAGTCACATTAATCCGGATAAGGTGCCCGACCCAGATGGCAATGGTGGAACGATAAAGTTGTCGCCCTAAAGAAAACAACACTACAGCTTATTTTAACTCTTTTATTCAAAAAATCTATTCAAGTAACTCGATTATGTAGTAAAACTGACATCAATGTAGCCGCCTTCATCCTCAATCAACGCCTCGATACGGGTCCGGAATTAGGAGTATACCTTTTCCACAAGCGCCGCCGGGAGCTCGGCGGATACTCGGCGGATGGCGGCGATGAGACTGGCTTTGGTGTTGTAGGAGGTCATGTTGGTGATGTTCTGGACATATGACCAAACAAAGTAGTCCAGCTGGTTCAGATTGGGGAAGAATGGGGGCAAATGAGAGAAGGGTACAAAATCGTAGTACAAGCCTGGGTTTCTTTTGACTTATGGGTCGGCGTCGAGTTCATCTGCCAAACCCAGGATCTGCCAGCGGCCATCTGATTGTACCATGGGACCAGCACACTCTTCAGCACATCCAGGTACACTTTGGTTTTGATTTCAAGCCGACTTCGAAGATGTGAGGTGGCATGATGTGGCCTTCACTTGAAACCACACCAAAGACCATAACCGTGGCCGGAAACTTTGTTGTCATCACCCTGGGCACGTCCCTGTTGTTTATGGCAGTTTAATGGTGCATTTTGAGGGTGCCGGCAATGATCCTGTTGTCATACCATGGATCGTTAGAGAGCATGAGTTGCATCTCCGATCTCGTTCGTTGAACATTGTGTCACTTTCAGACATGATAGAGGGCTCCTATCGCTCTTGGGATTTGTAGACAACTGAACAACTAGTAGATAGTCTGCAACAAAAAAAAAAAAGAAAACCGGTTTTCATCAAACAGAAATGGAATCATGTCATCTTTTCTAGGGCGATAAGTTTATAGTTATACTCTGTATATGTGTGTGTGTGTGTGTGTTTTATATAAGACGATTACTAGATCGAAGATGAAATAATTCTGTAGTTTCTTGTTTATCTGGTTAGAACTAACCACGATGACTTCAGCAGAAAAATTAGACTTAATGGAATGGCCTTCTCTTAACGATTTCTGATTCGTTTTTTGTTTTTTTGTTTTGTTTTGGGGGTTTTTTTTTTCAGCCTTCCCATCATTCATCTTGGCGCTACCCCCTAACTATCCAATGAAATTCTTCCATTTATTTCTGAATGGATGTCGTTGCGAACAATACTTGCAAAATGAATCAGAAATAAAATAATCAAAATAAAAATGGGATAAAAAGAAATAATAATAATAATAATAATTTCTCTACCAGAACGGTGTTTTCGCTTCATTGGCCAAGATGGAACTGCGATTTTACTGTTCGGATAGGATAGCTTCGCGTTAAAAGAGAATCAGGAATTACTAAATTCTTTGATAAATGTCTTTTCGTAAAAGCAAGGAATTGCCGAATCTAAGAAATTGATTGTTTCCGGAATGAAGAAAAAAAAAAAAAACAGGTGAATCGATCTTTCTTTCTAGTGACAAGATATCTGTGAACGGGTGTCGGCAATTCGTCTTGCTGGGGACAAAACAAAATGGCGACTGATTACGGAGATTTGCAGACGACATTCATTTTTGAGATGCGTTCGTCGATTCCCTCGTTTATTTGGGAGGTGGGGCTCTTTTCTTTCAGAGATTGTGGACATTAGTTGATTGGTTATCGATTATGCCGTAGAAGAGAATCGATAAAGAATTCCTCTTCATCGTTTAAGGAACGTACATTGATCAAACGATCTTGTGTAATTATCATTCTTGCTCTGAGATGATAACATTAACTTTTTTTTTTCTGGAAATCGCTCAAAACAAGGCATGAAGCCACTTGATGTAAACAACTAAAAAGTTTTTTTAAAAAATGAAGTAAAATGCTACTTCAATGACAAAAAACATCTATGGGTCAGTGTTAGTTGAATAGATTTCGACGTAGAAAACAGCAATTCTCCTTCTGACAGAAACATCACTCGTAGAATTTGAGGATGAGAGGGCAAAATAAGAATCCATTATCGCATATGGGTTGAAAGAGATAAGGGAGAGAGAGGAAACGAAAGGAATATATAGAAGGGGTTATTTTAATTTCCTTAATCCATGGATTTTCAACACTGGCCCATATCATCAGAGGAAATGAAATGCAGTCAGCAAAAAGCTGAACATTTTGCTAACTGCATTTCCTCTGATGATATAGGCCATTGTTGAAAATCCATGGATTAAGGAAATTAAAATAACCCCATTCTATATATTCCTTTGTCAAGCAATAAATTCTTAACTCGAATATATGTCTCTATATGTTGTTTTTTTTTTTCAGAATTTAAAATTGAACCACGGCACTTATATATATATATATATATATATAATTATTTTTTTACTATAATAATTAAAATAATAATTATATATATATATATTAATTTTATTTATACAAACATTAATGGCTACATATGTGCATACATGTTTCTGTAATCACCCACGTTGAGGGATCACGTCTTCAGGCCAAGAATTACCGTCGAAAGTCTATATATATATATATATATATATATATATATATATATATATATATATATATATATATAGTGTTGGGACGATTAATCGGAATTAAGAATCAAGAAAAACAGAACAGAAAAGTGTGCATACTTTCCGATGCCATAAACGATTCTTGTATTTTTTATCATTTGGTATGTTTTTGTTATAACTTAATTTTCCATTACTGCTACTCAAGATAAAAATTGTAAATATATATTGGTTTTAAGCTACAAATGAAATTAAAATGTATAGATGATCCACACAAATGTTTTTTTTATGTTCAGGAAAATATATCGCGGAAAATATTTTACGGTAATCTACAAAAAAAAAAACAGGTCTACAGCTAAATATTTGGTCCTTTCAAAGAATCAGAATCAGTAATTGTATCAGAATGTGAAAAAAAATTGTAATCGTCCCATCACTAATATACACACAAACATGATGATGATTGCAACGTCTTGTCAGACGAGTGCCACTGCCTCTGACACTTAAAGTCCATGAACCCGAAAATGACTTCCATCGCAACAGGACCATTTTTATAGACAAATGCCTGAGGGAGTATCTATACACAGACGATGTTACAGAGTCTTAGCTTTGTACGACAGCTAAGTCTCTCTCTCTCGGTTCAAGATGTTGAGATCCAGCAACAAGCAAGAGCAAGATAGCCAGCAACAAGTTAAACTGCAGACCAGCTTAATGCGGGTACTGGTCTCCCGCTGTATGGTTTTTTAAATCAGAGATTTGCTTCTCCTAGAAAGGTTGCCTTCACCACGGCTTCCAGGAGCCCTCTCCACCCCAGCACACAGATACATACACACAAAAACACACGGTGCTAGTTGGCCGTTGACCTCAACATACGCACATACATACACACATAACCACGCCACACACATAGACACGTACGCACACATTTACGCACGCCATCAAACACATCACCATATATACCTATGCATATAAACTACACACGTAAAACTACACACACATAAACAAAAATCCATGCACAGAAATGCATACACACGCGCGCACACATACGCTACATACATACACACGCGCACACACACTTAAAGGCATATATACATACTGCAACCACACACACACGCATACATACATATAACTACAGCACACATACACGTACGCACATACACACATGCATGCATAAACGAAACGCATATGCATACATATACCCATGGACACGCAAATACATACACACAAATATATGCACACACATACACATCATACTCATATAAGGTGATTTTTACAGACGGCGAGCTTAAAATTAAAATAAATCACAGAAAAATATTTTTATTATACAAATATGTGGTTTATTGCTAAGATTAATTTTTGGCATTTATAATTTAACTAGCGGCGTTACCCGGCGTTGCCCGGGTGAGTAGAGGTGGTGTGGTAAGGAACCCCGGTAGGCAGCCCGGGTTGAGAGTGATGTTTAAAAAAAAAGTGGTGGTAGCGTGTGGGAGGAAATCAGAACAACAGTATGCAGTCCAGGTGGAAAAGCACTTTTAAAAAAATTGATAGTAGGCAGGCGGGCTCGAACCCGTAACGCAAAGAAGGAAAGGAAGATTAAAAAGAACTAACGTCTTAGCTGATGCGTCCATCGTGAAACCGGAAGTCGCGAGCGTTTGAATTAAGGGTAGTCAATCGAACGGAAACGATGACGAAAAAAAAACGACCCTTTCTTGTGAAAAACAGCGGAGTTGAGGGTGAAGGAATTAATGTTTTTGGCCAATGTTTGGATATTTGTCGTCCGGGAGACGGAGCTTTGTAACGATACGAATTTCGTCAGGATCCGTTGCATATGTCGAAAGCTTTTTTATCGAACTCACTAACACACAAACGCTCACACAAACAGACAGTTGAGATTTATATAATAGATACAATTTCGGACATAATGAGAGGTATATCAGGGAGTCAGAACGCCATTGTTGATTAGCCAAATAAAGAATTTCATGAATTAGCCAAATAAAGAATTTCAATAAGTTTGATGTCAGTCAATAAGTCAATAAGTTTGTATGCTATTATTCGTGAAGGGCTGAAAATGCAGAAGATTCGTGCCTCAGATAATGATAATTCTGGCACCAACACGTTTTTAAAGTACATAATACGCGGGACCTTTTTCACAAGGCAATACACTAAATACTAAAGCCTGATTGTCACAGCTGGTGAAATTCAAATATGCAGGTTGGACGAAGGACAATTAAGAAAAAATGATTTTTTTTTTTTTACATAGGCGTCACCACATTATCAAGGCCAAGAGGCCACTCAAGGATAAGGGTTAAAGAGTGTACAGTAGAAATTGGACATTATAAATGTAATCAAATTCTGTTTTAAACTTGATAAAAATGCCACAGAAACGTATGGAATTTGTTTTGATGTCAGTGTGGGAACTGCTTCCACAATTATTCGCAAAGAACTGAAAATGCGTAAGATTTGCACAAATGCGCCAGTCCAAAACTCCCTCCTTGTCACAGACTATTTGAACAAGATAGGCATCAAAACAGTTCCTCACTCTCCCTATTGCCCAGATCTTACTCCCTGTGACTTTTGGTTATTCCCTAAGCTCAAGGAAAACCTTAAAGACTGTAGTTATGAGACAGTTGAAGAGATGTAAGAGACTATGAGGAGGGTCATTTACACGCTGACACAGGAGGACTTCCAAGGGACCTTCCAGGAGTTGTTGGATCATATAACACATAACCAATATACCTATGCATATAAACTACACACGTACAAATACACACGCATAAACAAAAATACATGCACAGAAATACATACACACACGCGCACATACACTACATATATACACACGCGCGCGCGCACATTGCAACCACACACACACACACATATATATACATGCATACATACACATAAATACAACACACATACACGTACACACATACACACATGCATACATAAATGACACGCATATGCACACATATACACATGGGCACATAAATACATACACACAAATATATACACACACATACACACCATACTCATATAAGGTGATTTTTAGAGGCGGCGAACTTTAAATTAAGATAAATCAAAGAAAAATAGTTTTATAATGTAAATATATGGTTTATTCCAAAGATTAATTTTTGGCATTTATAATTTAACTAGCGGCTAATGCCGCTAGTTAAATTATAAATGCCAAAAATTATTATATATCTCCTCCGGCTGCAATGTATAAATCTGGCGAGAACCGGTGTGCCAGCGTTGCCCGGGTGAGTAGAGGTGGTGTATTGCAGCCGGAGGAGATTACTTCGAAGGGGGACTAGTTTCATGTGTGTACTATCAGTAAAAGTGCTCATACGAAAAAGTCCGGAAACTTATTGAAGGAACCTCGTAAATAATAATAGTAATGACGAAGCTTGCTAATATAATTTATACCCCGGATTCTATTAATAATTCTAACACTAACACGTTTTAAAAGTACATAATAGAAGCGTTTAGCACGTTAGGTATAGATTTGTATGATTTTCCTCTTTATAGTATGTATGTGGGTGTATATTTATATACGTATGTGTATGGGTATGCATATGTCAGGTCATGTCATATGCTACTGGTACCATGTAACCCAGTACTACCTGCCTCATGGTCAGGTCACCGGCGACTAAACTGGTTCCCCCACCAGACTTGTTTGGTGAGAAGGGTGGCTAGTCTCCCTGAAGGATTAAAAACAAGACCTTCCAAAGGGCGAATGAACTCTTTTTCTGGGTCAACGGCCAATTAGCACAGTGTATATTTGTGTGTGTGTGTGTGTGTGTGTGTGTGTGTGTGTGTGTGTGTGTGTGTGTGTGTGTGTGTGTGTGTGTGTGTATTGGGGTGGAGAGGGCTCCCGTAAGCCGTGGTGAAGGCAACTTTTCTAGGAGAAGCAAATCTCTGATTTAAAAAACCATACAGCGGGAGACCAGTACCCACATTAAGCTGGTCTGCAGTTTAATTTGTTGCTGACTATCTTGCTCTTGCTTGTTGCTGGATCTCAACATTTTGAACCGAGAGAGAGACTTAGCTGTCGTACAAAGCTAATACTCTGTAACATCATCTTTGTATAGATACTCCCTCAGGCATTTGGGATCATGGATTTTAAATGTCTGAGGGAGTGGCACTCGTCTGACAAGACGTTGCAATCATAATAATAATGCATATATACGGCACAATCACGTTGGCACACCGGTTCTCGCCAGATATACATGACGTGACAGACAATCCAATATATATATATATATATATATATATATATATAATTATTTTTTTACTATAATAATTAAATACCTACACACACTAGTGTTTCATCCTTTCGGGAATCTTCAGTGCAGAGTGTCACGATTAACACCAGCCGAATGATTCGCTCGAGTAGCAAAGACCGTATCCATTCAACTACCATTAACAGCGTGAATTTAAACATTTTAACTTTAAATGTTCTTTACGTCAGTCAGACAGTGATCTAATCGTTATACGATGATCTATGCATAAGAGCTAAATTGACCGACTTTAATTCAACTGAAAGTGCTCAACGATAAGAAACGAATTTCTTAAAGGGGCTGTCATAATTATTTTTTTAATATTATAATTAAATACCAACAGACACTAGTGTTTCATCCTTTCGTATATATATATATATATATATATATATATATATATATATATATATATATACGTATAGTAGAAATGGTAATTAATAAAAACCTGAAGAGAGTGCTCAATACTGTTGTAGAGCAAATATGCGTTTTGTTTTTAATTACCGTTTTTAATTACCGTTTTTTCTGTTTAGTTACATTATTGTTTCAACTAGGCGACAGTTTTTGGCCGTCTTGTAGCCTCCTCAGACTTTACAGAAAGGTAACAAGGCTACAAGACAAGACGGCCAAAAAACGGTCGCGTAGCTGAAACAATAATGTAACTAAACAGAAAAACTGTAATAAAAACAAAACGTATATATATGTGTGTGTGTGTGTGTGTGTGTGTGAGTGTGTGTGTGTGTGTGCTCACATATATTTGCGTGTATATATATATATATTGTGTATATATATATATATATATATTGTGTATATATATATAAATATTGAAAATTCTATATCATATTGTAAATCACACCTTTAAACCATTTATTTTAACCATGTCACTAACACGTTAAAAACGTATATATATATATATATATATATATATATATATATATATATATATATATATATATATATATATATATATATATATACTAGCAAAAGTACCCGTCGTTGACTGGGTTCAAAAACAGCCTACAGAAAATCGACTCTGATTTATGAAAGTATGATAGGTTATGAAAAGGAAGGGTTGTAAAGAGATAGCTTCGAATTTGGGGGTATCAACACCAAAGCAAAATATGATGAAAGTAAAAATAAAATAGATAAACACCATAATTTATTATACCATACCTGTTCACATGGAAAAACTTATCACAATATTCTGTGGATCTATTTTAAAAAACCTTGTTAAACTTTGTGACATATTTCCATTCTATGGAGGTCAGGCGCGAACGAACACCCCATAATTTTATTATACCATATTTCTTCAAACTGAAACATAATTATCAGAGTATACTTACGCAGATAGATATGAAAAGCCTTTATTAAAGTTTGTGCCTATTTCCATTCTATGGAGGCCAGGCGCGAACGCAGACCCCACAATTTTATTATACCATCCCTATTTAAGTTAAAATATACTTATCAAAGTATTATTATGTACATCTATATCAAAAACACTTGTAAACGTTTTTTTTTTTTTTTTTTTTATTTCCATACTTTGTGGACCAGGCACGAACGCAGACCCCACAATTTTAATGAATCATCATTATGTCAGATCAAACATACCCATTTCTGTGTCTCGATACATCTTCTATCATTATATGCAATCAGTTTTCTATAATAGTCAACCATAAAGCAGCCTATTCGTGACCAGACACACGCACACACAGACGTTCAGCTTTATATATATATATATATATATATATATATATATATACACGAGACGATTCACTAGTTCAAGAAATTTAAATATAATTTTAACTGAAGCATATACAAGCATCCAGATTTTAAACGAACAATAATGAAGATGACTGATAAAAACTCAGTCGAAAGTACTTGCAAAGAACAACCAATAGAAAATGGATAAGGACGACTCCAGAAGTTTCTTTCACAGATTTAACCGAGAAATAAAAAAGACAATTAGAAAAATTAAAAACTACAAAGAAAGCAAGAATACTCCGTGCTATTTAACAATACTTGTCTGAATAAAAAAATACTGCCTAGATACTATATATATATATATATATATATATATATATATAGTAATTTATAAAATATATATGGCAATTAAGCTACACTGTTTATTTATTTGCTTCCCAACTAAGCGAATTATGCCCAAGGCCGTTTTTTAAATGTGGGAAAGAAAAACCAGCTCCCCCAAGGGGGGCACTCTGGCAGGGTCCAAAATTAGCAATTGTCTGATATGAAGGGTTGCCCTCACATTGACCAGAACTGATTACTTCCTTTTCCACTCCTGGCCCGAAGGCAAAGAAGTATTCCGCGTTTCATCTACTCTAGGATTCTTCAGGCTTATGCGCAGGAAGAATCATAGAATAGTTATTATGCACGTAAGCCTGAAGAGTCCTAGAGTGGATGAAACGCGGAATATTCAGCGTAGCTTAATCGCCATATATATTTTATGAATTACTAACTAGCTCTACCTACGTATTGAGCCATTTTGAAGTAAATACTTAAAGTTTACGCATAAATTTATACTTTCGTATATTAATTTTATGTGAGTAAATGAAGTAGTTATATATATATATATATATATATATATATATATATATATATATATATATATATATGGCTGTGCAGCTTAATTGCTGTACGCTTTCATACCTCACTATACATAAGATTTTTTGAGTCGGCTTACTTTAAATTAAAACAAATCAGAGATAAATATTTTTATTATTCAAATATGACGTTTTTTTTTAGATTAATTTTGGAATTTATAATTAAAATTTCAGGCAATCTAGACGTCTACTTTTCACCAACTTTACGCATTAAATTAGACTCAATTTCGGCTATAACGTGTCGAATATTTTCTTCCAAGTAGTCTATTGTGTCAAGTTTATCAGCGTGGACATTGTAATTAAAAAAAAAAGATTGTTGTCAGCGTTTGCATGACTATGTACATTCTGATCTGTTCAGTTCGGTTCCAAGAACTTTACTCCCCTTATCTCTCGACTTTAGGGGACGAAGTTTTATTGATATTCAAATCAATGCATATCAAACTACATCCCCCATGATCTTTAAAAATCATCTCAAAACTCCGTGCTTAGATCGGCGCTTACATCAAGCTCGAACACCGCTTGACACCACTTGCCTCTCAAACACTGCCAGAACAACTGCTTAAACATCAACAAAAAAAAAGTTAATGGAATCGTAATTATCCATTATATGACGACGATTAGAAGCAAGTCTGACTCGAATCACATTTCAATGTTTCGATTTCTCGGCGCTTTCAATTGTCAAAGTTCGACGCGAATCATTTAATATTTCCGTTTCTCGACGCTTTCAATTTTCAGAGTTCGACGCAAATCATTTTAATCTTTTTATTTCTCGACGCTTTCAATTTACAAAAATTCCACTTTCGTCTCAGTCGCATTGACTTTATATTTCAAGCCGAAATAGCTTGTAATTTAAAAAAAAAAGGATTGTTGTCAACGTTCTTACGATTTATTACATTCCGACCTGTTCAGTTCGAGTCCGAGAACTCGATTCCCCTGCCCTCTCAACTTTAAGTTTTTTAAAACATTTTTTTTTGTGGGCAAAGCCTCATTGATATGCAAATCAATGCATATCAAACTACAGATATTGGGCTTTTCATATCTCCAAAGAAAATAATCTAATGAAGTTAAATGGCATAAACAATGTAAAATTAGTCGTTCATCAGATGCCTCTCTTAGTAAATTGATAGTATCGCACGCTGTGCGGTATGTGGCTCCGTCCTGTTATAACCACATGATGAATTGCCAAACCAAGCTTAGTTTCAAATAACCGATACTGATAATAAAAGCAAATGGAGTTGCAAATTTAAAGATTGCCGCCTACTTCCCAAAGAAAGCAAAAACATCCAGCTGTAATTTTATGAATTGCCAAACCAAGCTGAATTAAAAAAAAATAACCGATAGTTGCCAAATCTGCAATTAAAGAAAATACAGTTGTCAATTTAAAATTCGCCGGCTCTAAACAAAATAATATATATATATATATATATATATATATATATATATATATATATATATATATATATATATATATATATTCCAGGTAGAGATATATCCAAAAATGAAGAATAATTGAATTTCAACAAAGGTCGGTGATAGTGCTCAATCAAGGAGAGCAAATTATAGTTTTTTTTTAATTATTCTTTATATAAATACATTCATATCTTGCTACGATGTGCAGACCGTTTTTATTCATAATAGATCTCATTAGGCAAGAAAAATTAAAAATTAAAAAATCAAAAATGGTTCAATTTCAAAATTGAAGATGGTTTTACATTTTGAAATTGAACCATTTTTAATTTTTCTTGCCTGATGTCATTTTTTTTTTTTTTTTACTTTATAAATCATTATATATTGAAGTCCATTATAATAATAATAAATACGAAATCTGCATTAATCAAAATATCATATTTAAACGTGTTATATGACTAGGCAATGCCGGGCGACCTACTAGTATATATATATATATATATATATATATATATATATATATATATATATATATATATATATATATCTGTGGAAATATGTTTTCTTATAATATATATATATATATTTCTGTGAAATATATTTTCTTATAATATATACCAATCCTTATTTAAGAAGCTCAATGTAATTACAGAGCAATATAGTGAATAAATGCCAAAAGACTATATTCGAAAGTTCATGATGTTGACCATCTTATAATTTATTTCTTTAATTCAGTTGACATTTACAATTCTTTACAGTATCTGTTTCGTAGTGCAAAATCATTCACTTAATTATTATATCAATCAGTGAATCTATTTTGCCCTTAACTCATCAGAAGAAATAGCAATAATCAATCCGTCAAAAGGAAATAAAGTGCGTTTTGACATTATTAAAATCCGAAAATCGGAAGAAAAGTTCTTAATGCCTTATATGTTTCCATTACGTCATTTTGAATATATATATATATATATATATATATATATATATATATATATATATATATATACACACACATATATATATATATATATATATATATATATATATATATATATATATATATATATAATGCCAAAGTAAGAAGGAACTTTTATTCGATCCTAGGAAATTAGGTATTGGGAGTCGTCAACGAACGGAAACGGGTAATAACTTTGTCGCGTGACTGAGTTTCGCTGTCATTTATTTATTTTTTTATTTCACTTCCAGGTGAGGGAATGGAGAGCCCTTCCTCGACCCTCTCAAAAAATCCCTTATTTCCTTCACATGGATGCTCTAATTTTGCCATCCGACCTCTGCCGGCTTGTTGAATTCTTCAGCTCGACCTCACAGACAATTGAATTCATTCTTTCTTGCGATTTTATTTTATTATTTTACTTTTCATTTATTTATTTATTTATTCATTCATTCATTACAGCATCAGTCGCTTCCTTCCATTTTCTTTTTTTTCTTTTTTTTTCTTTTTTGTTTTGTGTTTACAATTAATGTCGTAATTATTTACATAGCGGAAAACGGGGAAATTCTAGATGGGTATTCTTGTATGATATTTTTCAGACCTCTGTTGTATGTTAGTATATTTGAAAATATACTAACATACAGCATATTTTCAAATATTGTACATCGTATTATATTTTATTCTCAGTGCGGGGAGCAGTTTGTCTGGACAGTTTGCTACGTTAAAAAAAATACAGTGATAACATATTTTTACTGTTTGTTAGAAGATTATTAACGATACAGATACTCCTATGAGAAAATAAATCATGGGAGATGAAATAGAACACGTATATAAAATAAGTTTTGAAATCATCCAACGAAAAAGTAATAAATATTTTAAAAGTAATGTTTATCGATATATTTCGGCAAAGAAACTCGCCCTTGTCAAGATGTTTTTTTCTTCTTCTTACGCTTTATGATGGTATTTTCATACAGGACACTCCGTTTTGTTGTTTCTGTTAACGAGTTTTTTTCCTAGTCCAGGAATGCACCTGGCCTGTTCTAAAGGAATAATTAGTTGGTTTCTTGTTTGAAATCTTTAGAAAATAGGAAATCGAATAGAACACGTATATATAATACGTTTCGAAGCCATCCAATGAAAAAAAAATAATAAACAATTTTAAAATAATGTTTATCAATATATTTCGGCGAAGAAACTCGCTCTTGTAAAGATTCGTTTTTTCGTCTTCTAATCCCTCATTAAAATACGTTTTGCAGCTATCCAACGCAAAAAAAGAATCAACAATATATATATATATATATTTGTAGTCATGGACATGCACTCCTATTTCGTTGTATCACAACTCATCAGTGCCGCTAGTCTAGCGTCTCTCCCAAGCCGAGAATTGGACCTAGAACCATCGCGTTGACAGTCAGCAGTTCTACCGATCGGTCCACGGAGCGGCGGCCGTAAATTATCTCGCCAAATGTCTATTTAAACAAACATATGTCCACCACTTTTACAGTGCTCTTACCGCTTGTTTATAAGCTTACAGTGAGCGTCGCATATATATATATATATATATATATATATATATATATATATATATATATATATATATATATATAATTATTTTTTTTTTACTATAATAATTAAATACCTACAGACACTAGTGTTTCATCCTTTCGGGATTCTTCAGTGCAGGGTGTCACGATTACTACCAGTCGAACGATTCGAACCCCGCGACACGAGACATCTCTGGCTCGATTAGCGGAGGCCGTATCCATTCGGCTACCATTAACCGTGTGAAATAGCGTTGAATTTTAAACATTTTAATTTAAATGTTCATTACGTCAGACAGACAGTGATCAAATCGTTATACGATGATCTACGCATAAGAGCTAAATTGACCGACTTTTAATTCAACTGAAAGTGCTCAACGAATTTCTTAAAGGGGCTGTCATAATTATTTTTTTTACTATAATAATTAAATACCTACAGACACTAGTGTTTTATCCTTTCGGGATTCTTCAGTGCAGGGTGTCACGATTACTACCAGTCGAACGATTCGAACCCCGCGACACGAGACATATATATATATATATATATATATATATATATATATATATATATATATATATATATATATATATATATATATATATATATAGGAACGAGGGGGTAAGATGACTAATAAATGTAGATGACTCTGTAAAAGGCACAAAACATTTTGAAATACATGAGCCAGAACACAGCAAGATTGATCACCGCAGTGAAGACACCGTCAAGAAATGCACGGAGCTAAGTGTGGGGGGGGCGTATAGAACATATGCTGTAGAACGGAGAAAAAAAGGCCAAAGACCCTAGTGTTTTTATGTGATGTTTTGAATATAATAAACTAGTTATGACCAAAGTTTCATTTCATTCGGACAAAACACTAAGAAACGGGGCCTAATCAGAGTTGGGACCCGTTTGGGAAAAACACTTAGCAAGTACGTGAGCCAGAACACAGCCAGATTGATCACCGCAGTGAAAGACACCGTCAAGAAGAGCAATAGAGGAAATGATGAAACGAGAAGCATAAAAGACAAGAAACGATAAGTGGACGATTCATAAGATGACAAAAGAAGAGAATAACAAAAACAGATGATCATCGCTAAGAAAAACAGACAGCTGCACAGAAAAACACAATTAGAACGAACCACATTAAAGCTAAAATTTATAAAACACTGGAAATGTAGAGGCGGTGGACAAATTGACGAAAAAATAAACCAAAAATACAAGACAAAGTGGGAAGAGAAAGCACTACATGCAGGATTCATAAGAATGACAAAAGAAGAAAATTATGAAAACACCTAGACATGGCTAAGAAAAGGACACATAAAAAGAGAAACAGAATCTACTGACAGCTGCACAGAATAACATGATTATAACTAAACGTATTAAGGCTAAAATACATCAAGCACAGGTAAACAGTAAATGTAGAATCTGTTGATAATAAGATGAAACTATGAACCACATAATAAGTGAATTCAGCAAACTAACCCAAAAGGAATATGAAGACATCGACAACTGCATGGAGAAGGCAGCTCTGCAGACAACTGCACCTCGAACACACGAACAAATTGTTCAAATACAAATACAGGAAAACATAAACCAGAAAATCCCTTGAGGCGTGCAGGTACAAACAGATAAATCCATCCAAGCTAGAAGACCGGACGTGATAGTAATTAACAAGAAGGAAACTGAACAAATTGTAGATTTTGCTGTTCTAGCAGATCACAGAAATATGGGAACGTACAACACCTCGCCAATAGCTGTGAGAAGTTAGATCAAGAGAAGTACAAGAGACGACATGACAATATTGCGAGAACAGTTCATTGTGATGTATGCAAGAAAAGAGGGCTGGTATGCAGTGGAAATTGTACGAGCATGTTCAAGAAGGGGTGATGGAAACTAGATTTAGTTTTGCTGGTAAAGAAGGAACACTAGGCAATAATCATAGTGCTAGTGTTACATGATAAGGGCTGTCCCCTTTTCATGTAAGTATAAAAATAGAGAGATTTAGTTAAAATGAAAATGAAATAGCAATAGACGAAATTCGAACCTCGTAATTTAGGTTTAGAAATAGATTACGTGTGAGAATTAGAAAATGGAATGTAAAGCAAACGATTGTTTAGAATAGAGATAAAATATTTCAAGAAAAGAATGTGCACTGTCAATTTTGTTATGAAAATTCAATTGAAAGAATGCAACTATAAGATAATGTTTTTAACATATTGGAAAAATAGGTTACTGAGTATAGGTTAAAATTCCTTTTGTAAAAAAGGAAAAGTTTTGGACACGCATGTCCAGAACACGTGAAAGAAGGCACATGTTTTAACATGTGCATGACGTCATGGAAAATAGAAAGTTCTAGAAATAGATAGAAAAACTTGAGAGTTAAGCAGACAGAAGCGGAGAAACTCAGAGAGAGTCTGGAGTTTGAAATTCGAACGTCTAGAAGCGAGACGATCTTTTAAACTTAATATGTGAAGCTTTGAATTCTTGATGAGAAAACCGCGGTCGGTCGTGAAGAAATAAAACCATCATGTGTTTTGTAAAACGTCGTCTTGTGTTGTGATTCTACAAAAAGATAAATTGAATTGTTATTACATGTCTATATGTCTGTGTTATAAAATGTCTTGACATACACATCTCATATCCACAATGTGAATCTACATCTCATATCTACACTAAGACTGTCTGAACACTATCTCCTCACTCGAAGAGTTTCCATAGCAACACATCTATTAACCCAAGAATGAACATTTTAATATATATGAATTCCTTCATAACACGAACACGGAACGATATCTCTCACAACAACATCCCTCTTAATAAAACTCTCTCTAAGACTCTCTAACCATCACATATAATATCTTTTAATGAAACCCCTATATAACACTAGTTGATGTGGATGTGGGGGAAAAAAGGAAAAGAGAAGGTCGAATAATGTCAAGACTTGAAAAGAAAGATAAAAAGATTGGGTCCTGGATATGACCTTAAACTATATCCGATGGTGAGGCCCCAGCTTGCAGGCCTTAGGGAGTGTGGAGCCACCCTTTAATTGCTATTGCTCCCAGGTCCACTCTGACCCGGAGTGGTAGTACCTGTTAGGGTCCTAACTATGGGTTAAATAGAATACGACTTAAAGAACAAATACACTATATTAAAAAAATCTTCTTTCTTAGAACTGCACGCATGTGGAACTCTGGCTGTCTTCAAGTCTAATGTTAACAAATTCCTAATGAACCGCCCCCTTAAGTAAACACTTCATCAAATCTCCACACTAACGTAATGTACTTGCAATAACCCTTATCCCAGAGGTGCTTCCGGGCCTTGATAAGTGGTGATCACTGTGCAAAAAAAAAATCGTTCTTTAAAATCACCAGATTCGGCATTAAATAACCTGAAAAGGGTTGATATGCCGTAAAACAAAAACAACCAACCATAAAAAGATTGTAGGAGTTGAAGAAGGTAGAAGTTTGACCTATTGTGATTGGAGTGTAAAAAAAGAAAGGATATGACAAGTGGATTGAGAAAATTTGGATCCATTGCATGTTGGAGTGTTTCAGAAGACTCCCTTGTTGGGAACCGCCAGAATCTTGTGGAAAGCGCTAGAAGACTGAGAAAAGAAGATGTTCGTTTGTTATGATCCGCCTATTAGTATAAATTTTTTTTTTTACTTGGAAGTCACCACTTATCAAGGCCCGGAGGCCACTCGGGGATAAGGGTTATTGCGTGTACAGTAATCAATGGGATGATATCGTAGTAATCGTTAGTAATGGAGATTTGATAAAAATCGGCGATACCAATAGCCAGACACAAAATGGGAATAATAATTTGCAAGAAAGAAACTGCCCAAAATGGTAGATATTGCCGTTCCAGCAGTTCAGAGGGTGAAAAGCAAAAAGACATAAAGAAAAATGTAAAAAAAGATGCCCGAGAACTGATAGGTATGCGGCACCTAAAGAAAATCAAAATAAGATCAATCATTTTAGGAGAATTTGGGGAGCTAGGAGCAGCCGGAATCAAGGTGAGGATTCAAACTATGCAATGGATGGTAATGTTGAAAATGGGTGGAATCTTAAGGAAAGCCCTCGAGTGCAGAAACCAATCAGCATGAGCGACAAACGCTAAATCGGCAATATAGAAAATGCAGACGAAGTAAAAAATAAAAATAAAAAAAGATAGAACGAAGAAAACTGA
>NC_136525.1:46403148-46410648 GCF_053919585.1 Euprymna scolopes
TATTATTATTATTATTTATTATTATTATTATTATTATTATTATTTATTTATTTATTTTTATTATCAACTAATATTAATTTTATTATTATTATTATTATTATTATTATTGTTATTATTATTATTATTATTTATTCATTTATTTATTTATTTAATTATCAACTAATATTAATTTTATTATTATTATTTTTATTATTGTTGTTGTTATTATTATTGTTATTATTATTTATTTATTTAATTATCAACTAATATTAATTTTATTATTATTATTATTATTATTTATTTTATTATCAACTAATATTAATTTTATCATTATTGTTATCATTTTTATTATTATTATTATTATTATTTATTTATTTATTTATTTTAACAAGGTCACTTGATTGATTACATTATTTCCAGGAAAGCAGATTTGCGGGACGTCTGTAGTGTGCGTGTTATGCGTGGAGCTGAATGCGGCACGGATCACTTTTTGGTACGTGGGAAGTTGAAAATCTGTATAAGGAGGAAGTGTAGGTTGGGTGGTGTTGGGATTCCCAGGCTGGTTGATGTGTCCAGGCTGGCTGATCCAAGTGTACGTGAAAAGCTTCGATTCGTAGTTAATTCTGCTGATTTTGATGAGTCGTGGGCGCATTTTAAAAATACAATCTATGTGTGTAGATGTTCTTGGCTTCCGCAAATCTAAACATCAGGATTGGTTTGATGATAATGATTCTGAAATTACTCAACTCTTAAGTGCTAAAAATGAGTTGCACCATAAAATGTTGTCTGCCTCTCATGGAGGTCGAGAGTCCCTCCAACAGTTACTTAAAGCAAACAAGGGTATTCTCCAAAAGCGAATCCGCCAAATGAAGAATCGGTGGTGGGCTAAACTCGCCAACCAAATCCAGATGGCTTTTGATTGTAAATACCTCAAACGCATGTGCCATTTGCTTAAAAAGGCTTTTGGTCCTCAAACACTATCTACATCTCCCCTACTCTCAAGTGATGGAATTGCCCTTATAAAGGATCCTAACAAGATTCTCCTTCGTTGGGCCGAGCATTATTATGATCTCTTTGACAACCCCTCTAATGTTGACGAGGACGTCATCAATGAATTTTTATCACAACAGAAGCTTATCCATGAAATGTCTGTGTTCCCATCTGAGAATGAAATTATTGATGGTATTCCTGTGGAAGTCCTCTTACATGGGGGTGATAAACTTGTTCATGAAATTCTTCATCTTATCACTGATGTCTGGAGAGAAGTTCCCGTCCATCAGGATTGGGTTGATGCAATTCTTATATCACTATACAAGGAAAAGGGGTCCAGGACCGACTGTGGAAGTTATCGTGGGATAAGTTTGTTGGAAGCAGTTGGAAAAGTATTTTCTGGAGTTCTACTCAATAGATTGTTAAAGTATATTTGTCCATCCGTCATTCCAGAAAGCCAAAGTGGCTTTCGTCCGGGCAGAGGGACCACGGACATGATCTTCTCTGCTCGGCAGTTTCAGGAGAAATGTACTGAACACCGTGTTCCGCTTTATCAGGTTTTTGTTGATTTGACTAAGGCGTTTGATACGGTGAACAGAAGTGCCCTATGGATAATTCTGGGGAAGTTGGGATGCCCACCTCAATTTCTATGATTACTCAGGGAGCTCCACCCTAATATGAAGGCTCACCTGAACTTCAACGGATGCCTATCGGAACCCATTTTGGTTGACAATGGTGTGAAGCAAGGTGATATCCTAGCACCTACACTTTTTTCAATTTATTTTGTGACTATGTTATCGTATGCCTTTAGGGAATGTTCTCAAGGTGTCTATTTGCGTTTCAGAACCACAGGTAGGGTCTTTGATCTTCGTCGTTTTCATGCTTCTACAAGGACCTTTCAGCACCTGGTTCGTGATCTGCTTTATGCGGATGACGTCGATCTCGTAGCCCATGGTGAGAGGTATGGAGGGTATCATGGATCTGTTTTCGGGGGCCTGTGCGTCTTTTGAGCACTATTAGTCTTAAGAAGACTAAGGTCATGTTAACACCTCCACCCGGTAGTTTGTATGTGGAACCAAATATTTTTGTCAACAATCAGAGACTTGCCGTGGTTGACACATTTGTGTATTTGGGTAGTACTCTCGCCAGAGATGGAACCCTGGATGCTGAGGTCAACTATAGGATACAGCGTGCCACTAAGGCTTTGGTGGCTTAGAGAAGCGAGTGTGGTCTGACAGGGGTATAACTATTCATACAAAGATCAGTGTCTATCAATCTTGTATTTTACCATCCCTGCTTTACGCTTCTGAGGCCTGGACAACTTGTGGTAGACACATAAAAGTCATGGAGAGAGTGCACCAGAACTTCCTGAGACACATTCTGGGCATCAGGTTGAGCACTTTTATATCTGATGTGGATGTTATCATGTGGGCTGACGTACCTTGTATCGAGAAGTTGATTATATGTAACCAGATGAGGTGGGCTGGACATCTAACAAGAATTGACGACGATAGATTGCCAAAGCGCCTGTTCTATGGTGAAATTACACAAGGAAAGCGTCCACAACATAAACCGAGGAAACGCTTTAAGGGTAACATCAAAGATAATCTTAAAGCTCTTGGTATTGACGTGTTCAGTTGGGAAAGTGCTTCCAATGATCGTAAAAAGTGGCGCTCCTTGGTCTATCATGGCTGTGATAGTTTTGAGAAGAAAAAATATGAGCATCCAAAAATGAAGCGTAATATCCGGAAGAAAAATCTGTCAGATATGTCAGGTCTGTCAGAGGATTTCATGCAGAACCACACCTGTGATTTATGCTGTAAAATGACTTTATCCGGAGCTGGCCTAGCTAGCCACAAGCGTTCACATGGAGATCAATCTTTCCTTGATGGGAAAACATTGCAGGGCACAGATATTCTATTTGCTCTGTGGTCTGTGAATCGGGTGGAGGCCTAAGCGTCATATGAGCGTCCACAGTAGAGCAGCACCAGTTGGGATCCCTCAATCTCAGCTTAAATGTGACCTGTGACCTTTGCAACAGACTGTGTAAGAGCAGGGCTGGTCTGAAGAGCCACCTTCACTCCCACAGAAAATAGGAATTGATGTATCTTGATCACATCTCCACATGTATATATGCATGTGTGTATAAGTGTATATATGTGTATATAATTAAAAAAAAAAGGATATTTAAAAAATACATGAAAATGAATGAGTAATCAACAATAAAGCAAGGGAAAGATGGTCTTCTTCTGTCAAGAAGTGACAATCACCATGTATGTATATATATGTATATATATATATATATATGTATATATATGTACATATATATGCATATATATATATGTATATATATATGTATGTATGTATATATATATATATATATATATATATATATATATATATATATATATATACGTATATATATATATTTTAGGCATCGGAAAATAGGCACAGATTTTTCCGATTCTGATACCGATCCCGATACCCCCAAAATTTCCGATTTTTTTGGTTTTTGATTCCCGATTCCGATTCCGAGACCCAATACTGATATATATATATATATATATATATATATATATATATATATATATATATATATATATATATATATATATATATATTAGCAGCAAGTCATTATTCCAGCACCTCTGATTGAACACGACAGAGTTATTCTTTTTTCCGATTGTTCTGGATATCTTTTCTATCTGCCGAGCGCTCTTTTTTTCAGCTGGCATGTTGTTTAAAATCGCGACCGAAAGTTGTTGTTTACCATATTCTACTCAAGCGCTTTCTATCGGTGCATACGGTAATCATCCCATAACCAATAAAATAAAATAAATTTTTTTTAAAAATATATATAAATACACCAAGCCTCAAAGGCAAAGAAAAAGAACACAACAACAATCGCTCCTGATGATAATTGGATGCACCGATAGAAAGCGATTGAATAGAATATGACTGAACAAAAACTTTCGGGACCCATAAGCCTGATGAATCCTAACGTAGATGAAATGCGGAATATTCTGTGTAGCTTAATTGCCATATATATATATATATATATATATATATATATATATATATATATATATATATATATATATATATACTTGTCGCCTCATCATGCATAATATAGATTCTAGATCAATTTATCAACATTCTACCCTTTGCGACCAAGGCCACCAATCCCCAATATTTCCTCCTATATCAGAAAAAAACACGCTATGTGCTATACAAATATATGTACGTGATGTTATAAAGCTAATCAAAAACCTTGATTCCAGTAAAGCAACCGGTCATGACAGTATTCCAATTATTGTAATAAAAAAACTTCAACCAGAACTAGCGCCCATACTTACAAAACTGTTTAAACGTTGTCTTAAGAAGAATTGCTTCCCATCACCCTGGAAAATGTCATCAATATGCCCTGCATTTAAGAATTCGGGTGATCGTTCATCCCCCTCATAGTACAGGACAATAAGTCTCCTGTGCGTCATGAGTAAGTTGCTGGAATCTGTGTTAAATAGAGAAGTAATCAACCATCTTAGCAAAAATAACCTTAGTGACACGCAATATGGTTTCCATTCTGCTAGATCTACAGTAGATGTGCTTACAGTTATATCTCATAGGATTAGCGAATCTCTCGACGGAGGACACCTTTCTAGAGCAGTTGCTCTTGATATATCAAAGGCCTTTGATAGAGTATGGCATAAAGGTTTACTTAATAAAATCTCCAGCTATGGTATAGCTGGAAATGTTTTCTCAATTATTAAATCATTTTTCTCTGATAGATTCATAAGAGTAGTAGTTGATGAACAAAAATCAGAAGCTCACAGTATTAATGCTAGAGTCCCTCAGGGGTCCATCCTGGGCCCAACTCTTTTCCTGATCTACATTAATGATCTTTCAAACCACATCCTTACATCATTTGTAGACATTTATGCTGATGACACCACCATTTATGGTAGAAGATCTAAGATAGTAAATGACCAAGTTCTCTCCGATTCTCTCCCCTCTGATCTTGAGCACATGGTACAATGAGGAAAGGAGTGGATGGTTACTTTTAATGCATCTAAAACCAAAATTCTCTCTTTGCATCATCAATGTTCTGATCCCCATCTGACGTCAATTGAAATGAATGGCTCTCGTCTTGGGGAGGTCTCAGGTTTTGACAAGCTTCTGGGCTTGACCTTTACTCCTGATCTTAAATGGAACACGTACATCAAATATGTTGCTAAGGCTGCTGGAAAAATGGTCGGATCCTTCTATCTATCTAGTAGATATCTCACTGCTGATGCACTCTTCGCTGAAACCTCTATCTCAGAGAAGAGATGTTGCGAGTTTGTCTCTGCTTTATCGTTATTTTCATGGAAAGTGTTCGACTGAGCTTCAATCTATAGTCCCCCTCTCGCCAAACTTTCACAAGAAACACTCGTCTAGCTTAAAACACTATCAATAATTCCCCCCACTCTTTATCTGTGCCTAAACCTAAACATAGATTCCATGAATAAAGCTTCTTTCTTAGAACTGCACGCCCGTGGAATTGTCTTCCGTTTTCCTGCTTTCCAGCCATCTATAATATGGTTGTTTTCAAGTCCAACGTGAACAAGTTTCTGATGAGCCGTTCCACTTAAGTTAACAAATTTACCGAACTTCCATTACTATCGATTACTATATTGTCCTTTTGACTACTCTACACTCTTTAACCCTTATCCTTGAGTGGCTTATCGGCCTTGATAAGTGGTGACGCCTATGTAAAAAAAAAAAAAATTCTTTATCTATATAAGAGCCAGGTACGTCCAAGGATGGAATACTGTTGCCACATCTGGGCAGGAGCTGCTAGAAAGAACTTGTCCTGCCTTGATAGAGTTCAAAATAGACTTCGTAGCCTCATAGGAGATGTCCTTTTCTCTTCGCTGCAACCTCTATCTCAGAGAAGAGATGTTGCGAGTTTGTCTCTGCTGTATCGTTATTTTCATGGAAAGTGTTCGACTGAGTTTCAATCTATGGTCCTCCCTCGCCAAACTTTCACAAGAAACACTCGTCTAGCTGAAAACACTATCAATAATTCCCCCCACATTTTATCTATGCCTAAACCTAAACGTAGATTCCATGAATAAAGCTTCTTTCTTAAAACTGCACGCCTGTGGAATTGTCTTCCGTTTTCCCGCTTTCCAGTTGACTACAATATGGTTGTCTTCAAGTCCAACATAAACAAGCTCTTGATGAGCCGTTCCACTTAAGTTAACAAATTTACTGAATTTCCATTACTAATGATTACTATATTGTCCAATTGACTACTGTACACTCTTAACTCTTATCCTCGAGTGATTTCTGGGCCTTGATAAGCGGTTATGCCTGTGTAAAAAAATCAAAAAAAATCTACAAAAACAAACGATAACTGCCTAGACACCGATGTAAGACAAATATAAGTTAGTCACACAAAAATGCATTGTAGGAAATAAACTTTGTTCATGGAAGTTCTGTTTGGTTTTGGTACAGAGAAGGAGAGGGAAGGAAAAAGAAAAAGGAAATTTCCTGGCTTTTATTGTAGCCAGATATTTTTATGTGAATGCTTTACGAGGGAGACTAGAGATCGGAGCTCAGTCGACTGCGGGAAGTGATATTTTGACCAGCTGGGAAGCCATTAATTTAAGAATGAAGCAATTATATATCATTTTATTAATGGAATCCTTTGAGATGAGTAATTGGTATATTTATTTATTTATTTATTTATTTATTTGCGGACTGTTATCCTTATCTTCATAGTTGTAATTTCAACGTGTTTTGGCCAACTCAACTTCTGGCCTTCTTCTGGTGGTTAACTGCGACAGAATTGCAATGCTGAGTTTTGTAACTGCATTCCCAGTAATTACTGCCTTCCATAGTTGTTGTCGTCTTACCACGTTTTTGGCCACCTAATACTCTGGCCTGTTTTTGTGTAGGATTGAAACCGCTATCTTCAGACAATGCTCACCGTGAACCGTAGAAAGCCAATGCCTCTATCCACTGCGCCACCAATATCCATGACACATAACACTTGCCTGTGTGTTCGTCCTTCAAAATCTTCGGCCTAACATTCACGAGCAATATAAATCAGAACAAATACATTGAGGACAGTGCCAAGGCTGCTGCAAGGACGATGAGCTCACTCTCTTTGTGCTAGAAGACTACTCACACCTGAGAAAATCCTATATATCCTGAGAGTATTCTCAAATAAAACCTTAGAGGCTGTCGTTATGAGACAAATTAGTAGATGAAAGAGGCTGTGACGAGGGTCATTCGCACGCTCACACAGGAGGACTTCTGTGGGGCCTTCTAGAAGTTGTTGGAACGGTACAACAAGTGCATTGCAGCCGGAGGAGATTACTTCGAAGGAAACTAGAGTTTCGTGTGTGTACTATCACACATAAAAGTGTCCATACGAAAAAAAGTCTGGAAACTTATTTAAGGCACCTCGTAGTCCTGTTTGGTAATTTGTGAATTTTTCAACAATCAAATCGATTTACACAAGTTCTTAATGTTTACTTGAAG
>NC_136525.1:46415648-46423148 GCF_053919585.1 Euprymna scolopes
TTTTATTAATAAAAGAAAATAAGCATTTCGTCGATTGGTTGGTTGGTTGTTTTTGTTTTACGGCATATCAACCCTTTTCGGGTTATTTAATGCCGAATCCAAAGATTTTGAAAAAAAATTTAATAGAATATATTTGTTGTTTTCACATCGGTTTCTATTTAACCCATAGTTGGGACCCTAACAGGTACTACCACTCCGGGTCAGAGTGGACCTGGGAGCAATGGTAATTAAAGGGTTGCTCCACACTCCCCAAAGCCCACAAGCTGGGGCCTCACCACTGGATATAGTTTAAGGTCATATCCAGGACCCCCATTGAGGGACTTTTACCCTTTGCAGGGAGGCAGTCAGCGTATTCTAATGCCTCACTGACAGGGCCCATTTCGGCGATTGAAGATTTTATCTGATGAAATTTCTTTACCAGAGGTATTTGGAGGTATATTGCCTTCCTCCTGTCATATGAGGATATTTTCTTATTAAAGACTTATTTTTCTGCAATTTCTTAAATTAATATTAGAAATGTATAATTATTACTACAGGGTGGAATGATAAAATTGTCGCCCTAGAAAAGATGACATGATTCCATTTCCCTTTGATGAAAACCGGTTTTCTTTTTTTTTTTTTTTTTGTTGCAAACCATCTACTAGTTGGTCAGTTGTGTACAAATCTCAAGCCTTCTATCAATTCTGAAAGTGACACAGTGTTAAACGAGGAGAATGGAGATGCACCGCTGTACAACTCCTGCTCTCTACTGATCCAAGTTATGACAACAGGACCGTTGCCAGCATCCTTAAAATGTACAATTGGATTACCACAAATAACAGGGATGTGTCCAAGATGATGAAGACAAAGTGTCTGGCTACGGTTATGGTCTTTGGTGTAGTTTCGAGTTAGGGTCACATCATGCCACCTCACATCTTCTACACAGTCGAGATCCCTAGATGTAAGAAAGCCTTCTACTCTAATAGCTTTTCCCCAGAACTGCTACAATTTTCCTGCTTCCCCAACTGTACTGACATGCAGAAGTTCAAGTGTAATGTGAACATACATCTTGCTGCTAAACTCCCTACACAGTAGCCCTACAACTTGGGCCCCTGATAGTAGCCTCTTACATCAAAGTGGCAATGTGCCTTGTTTGGGGTGAAAATGTAAAAAAAAAAAATTAATTATAAAAATGTTTTTAAGAGTTTCTAACGAGCTCTAAATATAGAATATAAAAATGTTCTTTAACGAGAGCTTCTTGGATCTTCTAAGTTGTGGTGTTTTCAATTGGAGCACCGATCTAAAATTCTAATCTAATCTGCACAATAGTGAACAAACAGAAGTCGTTTTGGTGACTTGCAACCTGTTTCAGCGTGCTAAATTTATATGGAAATTGATGATTTTAGGAATATGTAATTTGAGAAACATTTGACATCAACCTATCAGTATGACTTATTTTAATAATAATAATTCCATCTGCACCGGGATTTAAAATTTGGGGAAGCCGAAACAAGTGTAAATTTTCACCCATGGTACGTGAGAACTTCAACCGACTTCATATGCTATCAGTGAAATGTAAATGAACTTTGTTGATTTAACCAGTTGTCTGATTTTCAAAACCAAATCTAAACGAATAGCAATATGTACAGGGTGTCCCAATAAAATGCATGCATTCTTTAAATGATCTCAACTTGCTACACGAATACGCCATACCACGTTCCCAAGAGATGTTTAGGAATAAAGAATGGCACCTCCAGCAGGATGGAGCACTTCCCCACTATCATCATGACGTAAGAGCATATCTTGATAGTCACTTGTGGAACAGATAGTTAGGACGAAGAGGAAGTATCGAGTACTGTCCACTTTCACCGGATTTGACCGTCTCCCCCCCCCCTCCCATGGATTTTTCTCTTTTTTAGGGCGGGATGGGTGGGGGGATGCTAAACACAAGGTTCACACCACAAAACAAGCTACAATGAATGAGTTGAAAGCAACCACTGAAAGAAGATGTGTCAACATGCCAATTTAACTGACTAGGAACGTTTTCGATTCAATCAGTGAGCGTTGTCAGCTGTTCATGGACAACAATGGCCACTAATTTGAACACTTCCTGTGACCTTGAAACGTGTGACCTTACGCGACCTTGAACCTCTGATCGCGGCCCAGTTATGATCTGCACCCTGGTCGGTACAGTTATGATATGTCGACTGGGCAACCAGGTCTGCCAACCGTTAGTACGTCGCGTCACCCAGTGAGTTCTTCGTTAAGGCGTTGGGGATTCTTCTCGGATGCTCGGTCCTCGAGGCCTGTTCTCTGTGGATCGTCTAGTTATTCTGGGTGTTCGTTGACCGATACGGTGTCACAAATGGCAAATAAAGAAATATACACATATAGGGATCAACGCACATCAGCAATAAAACTCCGGAGGTTGGTTAATATAATATATATTTCGGAAATTCATAAAAGAAGTATTTACAGCATATACATATAGTTGACAATTAATTCAAGCAAGCAGTTAGTTCTACAACTGAGCTTCTGTTGTTGAAATACCTGGTCGGTATCGCGGACTTTGCGTAATTCTCGTTAAGTGATCGACACGTTATAAGCATTGAGTTATCAGGAAACAAGCGAGGGGGAGAGAGAGGAGAGGTGATTCTGCCGAGACGGAACAACTCGACTTAGCTCTCTTTGACTCTGATTCCCAATCTCAGACCCGGACTCTGACTTAATCTCTGATTTTTCATTTCTTTTATAATACAATTATGGAATGATGACGACACCCATGTTCGTCATCGACCAATCAAATTGCTTGATTATAATTCGACGGGGCCTTTTCTCATTGGGTGATTATACTTCGACAGGGCCCTTTTTCATTGGTCCATTTCCAAAATTGGATTGACTCCTCCTTTAATTAACGCCCAACTTACACGTTGTATTATTTAACTCCTCCCTGGCTTACTAATGGAATTTTTTCATATCCAGGAAAATTATTTTTCCTTTGACTTAAAGCAAATCACGCGATTTTATTTGTTTTAAAATTATCTATTGATCTCACCTTTCGCTTTGATAATTCAAAGGAATTTTAGTTTATCTTTGAATTAAGTTCTGATTGTCGGCCATTCCATTATATCAGACATTTTGATTACGTCAAAAGACCAAGAATGCATTTGTCGCTTTGAACTTATCGGACAACACATTTTCCCATCCGAGCAAAAATATTTCATAACTTCAATTTTCGTTTGACCTGATTCACCAAATGACAATTCTCGATACGTCATAAAAATATGTATTATTATTTTGAAATTTCGGACAATTCATTTTTTCCTATTCTTTCTTCTAAAACACAATGCCGAGTCACTGCGTGTGTTTCTCTCAGATCAAAAACAACCCGACTTTTTCAACTGTCAAACTCACAGATCAAACTTGGCTCATAGTTTTGCCAATTGCGGGTGTGCAATCCCCAATTCTCTGGTTCTTGTACAATTATGATTTCGACTATTTCAGATCAAACGCCTGTGTATTTTGGCTAAAATATTTTATGCATTCTTTTTCGCTTTTGAAGTTTAGAATGTGATTTAACTTTTCGCTACAAAGGCACTTTTGCCGCCGCCATCTCAACAACAGACTTAGCTCAGAATTTATTGACAAAAAAAAATTAATAATAATTTTTATTCCTTCAAAATCCGATCATCGTCCGGGAACAAAAAATTACTTTTAACCAAAAGAAACGTCACATAAACCCTACAGGTCTGATGTGGCCTCTCTTTAGTGTTACATTCCGATAATTAGCTGGTTTCTATATTTGTTCACAGTATTTTGATGAATGAAACTTTTCTTTCTCATCATAAATGTTGGTTTTATGGTCATTTAAAGAGTGTATACATTTTATTGGGACACCCTGTATATAAAAATATAAATAAAAATGGTTTAAAGTTATACGCCTTTGGATTTAGAATAGCCCTCTAGGTTCAATCTTCGACTGAATAGGGTTGGTTCGCCGTCAATTTTCACTTCAGCCCTCAAATTTTTGGTCTATTTTGCTATAGCTAAGCGATTACGTCACAAATTTGAGTCGATTTAAGTCAGGGCAATCTACATTGTTTGTTATACTGAATTAGTCGCACAACTCTTCCACGTTGATTAAATTCTATTATCACTTGTAATTATTTTTCTACTTAATCATTTTTCATAATTTTAGGAATTTATACTAATTTCACCACAACATGTACGTACGTAATTATGTTTTTATCTAAAATGCGTTTGTTTTAAACATCATTATCTTACACAAGCACTAAGTTTATTTTAAATTTATAGTTATATTCCTAGTGGATTATTTTTCGTAATTTTTAGAATTGATTCCAATTTCGTCATGGAACGTAAGTACATAATAATGTTTTCACCTGAAATGCGTTCGGTTTAAATATCACCAATGTAAACAAACACGAAGAAAGAAAAATAGGTAAAAAAAACAAAAATAAAAAAAATTGCCAAGCTGCAACTCATAAATCAAGTCACAGCCAAAATGGATGACAGCGTTCCGTGCAAGAGATATCAAACCGGAAGTTAGCGTCCGCCATTTTTTTTTTTTTTGTATTAAGTTCTTGATTAAAATCGGAAACGAAGTCCGATCAACAGGATCCGCCTTCGATGGCCGCTTGTGTCCACGAACAAATACAAAAGACAGCCAGTGCGTGTGCTTTAAACATTGACATCAACATCAGGGACACGCCAAAATGGGGCAGGGTTGGTGATAGCACGGCATTTAATAAAATGCAGAGGACAACGAAGCCGCTTATAGATTGACTTTCGAATACAGGGTTCAGATAGCAATTGGAAAGCATAAAAATTGTAAAGATATAGCCATTCAGTCGGAAACGATCATTAAAAAAAATGTATATTTCGAACTTAAACTAGCGAAAACATAATTTATAATTCAATCATGAAAAACTGACACAAATTCTATTTCAAGCTTAAGTGTGACAGACTAACAAAAATGTTATTTATAATTTAATTATGACAGACCAACAAAAATGCTATTTAAAGCTTAAGTGTGACAGACTAACGAAATGTAATTTATAATTTAATAAGACAGACTACAAAAATGATATTTCAAGCTAAAGTGTGACAGACTAACGACAATGTAATTTATAATAATGACAGACTAATGAAAATGCTATTTCAAGTTTAAGTGTGACAGATAACAAAAATGTAATTTATAATTTAATCATGACAGACCAAGGAAAATCCGATTTCAAACTTAAGTGTGACATTTATACTTTAATTATGACAAACCAACAAAAATCCTATTTAAAGCTAAAGTGTGACAGACTAACGAAAATGTAATTTATAATTTAATCGTGACAGACTGACAAAAATGCTATTTTAAACTGCATGCACAGTGATGGAAATTGGGGTGAAATTGACTATCTAAAGGGGCGGTTCAACAACAATTTGTTTACATTGGACTTGGAGACGACCGTGTTGTAGTCAGCCAGAAAGCATGCTAGCGGAACAGAGTTCCAAAGCATTACTAGGAAAGGAGCTTTGTTTATAGATGACCGTTGGGGTACCAAAGATAATCATTTTTTTTTTTTCGTGTTTTTCTTCTAATCTTCTGCTTTCCAGAACATGCTAATCAGTGACAGCCCTGACCATTTCCGGTGCCCCCCTTCCACAACTTCTTTCGCCTTTTTTTTTTTCGCTGAACAGTTATTTTTTATGGAAATCGCTCCAGACAAGGGGTGAAGTCGCTTGATGTAAAGAGCTAAAAAATGTACTTCAGGGTCAAAAGACTTGTCAACAATAAGTGTTAGATAGAATAGATTTTGTTACCCAGGCAATCAGCAATTATTCTCCCGTTGTCAGAAAATATCGCTCCTGGAAGGTGAGGACAAAATGACGAAATAGGGGAAGCGAAAGTAAACCAAAGATCAACTTCGTACTCTCCTTATTGAATTCATTTCGTGGATGGCTGTGGCAATCTCTTTATTGCAGATTAGTAAAATATCAATATTTCCCTAAATATACGTCACAAAAAATGAAAATTGTAACATCAAAAAGTTGCTTTAAATTTAGTTATTTCCCAAAATTTTATTCAAATTCATGCTATATTCACGAAGTTATGGCATTTTATTTCTTATAAAAGAAATTTTACTGTCCACCGCTTTATTGCAGATCTCTTACAATGCCAAAAAATCAGGCGATTAAAGGTTATCGATAAACAAAGGATGATTGCTGGACTCGCAGAAGGATTGCTTATCAAAAATTTAACCACGGAGCTGGAATGGGATCCAAAAAACTTGGCTGCATCCTTGAACAACCCGAATACCAAATCCAGAAAAATAAGGGCACCAGGAGAAACCTTTTAGATCGTGATATTCAGAAAATTCGTAGGGAAACCGAAACACAAACAGCATCAGTGCTTTCGTTTTTGCAAAAGCTGGAATCGCTCCAAGATCCAGGTATGTAAAAATACAGTGTGTTGAATGATATTGCAAGGAACATTGAACCTCTTCGAATGTCTCCATTGAGTAAATAACATGGCGAAAAACGATTAGCTTGGACACGGAATTACATGAAAATGGATTTCCAACAGGTCCTATTTAGGGATGAGGCCCATGCTACTCTTGACAGTCCGGATAAATGGACCAAAGTTTGAAACCCCAACGGAACTCCGACCCGTTACAGAGTTCATCGCCAACAAGAAGGTGGAGGTATCATGTTTTAGTCGGAAATCATTGGGGATAAGTTGGTTGGACCATTCCGAGCACCAGAGGGTGTAAAGCTTACCAGCAATGCGTACAGTCTTTTTGGATAATCATTGTCGACATGGCTAGATGATCTATCATTGTCACGTCGCTTTCACATGATTTTTATACATGACAATGTATCATCCCATTCTGCTTGGGGCGACTGCATCCTTCCTTGAATCTATGGAATTCGTTGAGGAAACTCTGATGACCTGACCACGGTGTTCTCCAGAACTTAATCCTATTGAATATCTCTGCTCAATATTAAAAAGAGGAGTTTATGAGGGAGCAGAGCAATTTACTTCAAAGGATGTATTGTGGAGGAAGATAGTTTATGTTGCTAGAGCCATAATTCTTTTTAAGAGCAAAGAATTGACTTCTTCGAGGGACAAAAGGTTGTTTTAAGCTATTAAAAAAAAAATGGTGGATATGTCGATAAATAATTAATTTATATGAGGCCCATACCTAGGATATGTTTTTATTTATTATTCTTTGACAGAAAAATATAATAAAAAGTAAAGTTCACAATACAATGTATTCTTGCCCTAAAACATTTTAAGGGGCCTGCAATAAAGCGATGGACAGTGGAAATTCTTCGATAAAGAATAAAATGTCATAATTTCGTGAATATCGCATGAATTTGAATAACATTGTTGGAAATAGCTAACCTTAAAGGAATCATTTGATGATATAATTTTCATTTTGTTGTGACGTATATTTAATGAAATATTGATATTTTACTAATCTGCAGTAAAACGATTGACACAGTGTA
>NC_136525.1:46428148-46480648 GCF_053919585.1 Euprymna scolopes
AACACCAAAGTCAGCCTGATCGCTGCCATCCGCAGAGTATTCGCCGAGCTCCTGCCGGCGCTTGTAGAAAAGACGTGTTCCCAGTTCCAGACCCGTACCGAGGCGATGTGACATGACCGTCCTGGGGTGCGGTTGAGCTCCCCTAGAAAAGGGGGCAAAAACTTTAAATTTTAAGTTTTCGTCGCCTTTTGGGGGAGCTCAACCGCCCCCTAGGACGGTCATGTCACAGCGTTTATTGAGACTGAAGGCGGCTACATTATATAGATTAAAGACGCAATCCTTAAGTGTCTTCGGTATATCCGTGTGCAACAGTTTGGCAGAACAATCTGCTATGACAATACTTTATCCTACACATTTATCTATACTATTAATAAATTTCTAAATGTTTTTTTTTTTTGTTTTTTGTTTTTTTTTATTTATGTGTGTGGATATATACCAATAAAACTTTCAAACGGATGCACTGAATTGAAAAAAAGAAAAAAATCCCCCCTGAATGTGTGGGTCCCTAGATTGTCCTTATCAATATATGGTTCGTAACCAACAACGCCGAGTCACACAAAAAGCCCGAAATAAGGGTTTGGGGGCCGTTTCGTGCAATTGTCGAAAAAGGTTACCTGCCCATGTCAACGGAATTTAGCACTGTCTGTATACAATCGCGGTAACATCTTTCGGCATACGGACAGGACTTGTATAAAATAAATTTATAAAATCAGTTCACTACAGTGCAATGTAGACTACAATGTGTTGTGGACAAAGTCAGTATGGGGAGGCATGTGAAACATCCTTCCGGGTTCAGCTAGAGCAGGCTATCTTCCGATTTGGATGAAAATAAATTATTTGAGTGTGAAATATTCGCCAGTCCTCATTAAATCGCGGGCAAGGTGAGTCTCCTTGCTAGTACGTATATATGTGTGTGTGTGTGTGTGTATGTGTGTGTGTGTGTGTGTGTGTGTGTGTGTGTGTGTGTGTTCGTTTGTTTATTTAAGAAGGTTAGACATTGGTTAATCCTTATTCAATCCTAGACAACCTCAGATGCCCCTGCTAGTTTTAAAATAAAGACGAAACGCTAGTAAATATAGAAATAATTATATATATATATATATATATATATATATATATATATATATATATATATATATATATATATATATATATATCCACACAATTTTTCTTCCGTTTTTACCTTTTTCAATTAAACAGAGACTGACATCCCTACCCCGGTCTTTGCCTCCACATTTTTAGACAGCGCCCAGCCCCTTCTATCCACTAGAACTTTCTATGGTAGATATCGACCAGAATTCCCCGGATGAGGTGATGATTTCCGGTTGGTTAGTGAAGGATGGCGCTGGTCGAGGTCAGGGGCGGGACTAGGTTACTTGGCTACAGATTGGGTCTGTCCAGCGCAAGACCCAACGTGCGTGCGGTTTACTACAAGTACCGGACACAACAGGTCAGCAAAATGCCAACTCTCTAACTGGTCGTTTCCAAAAATTCCTGTCGTCCCACGGCGTCTCTCGTGGTCAAGACCGGAAACGACCTTCAGCCTTCAGAATGAACAAATCTTGGCAACGTCGATTGAAAGTCCGGCACGAGTGACGGCTGGGCAGTTTTTGGACATAGAACAGTCAACTGACGGATTTTAGACACTGGCTGTAGCCAGAATTTTATGTGCGAAGTGTTTTCAATAAGATTCCAGACTTTTTTACATCGACATTTAAAATTGTCGTAGACTCTTGAAAATTCAGTATGTTATTGCTATACATCTTATGAGATGACTGGCCAATTTTTATGATTTCATGTTTAAATGAACAGCTACAGCAGGAATTGGAATACACCCTACTAAAGCTTGATTGTCACAGCTGGTGAATTTCAAAAATGTAAGCTGGACGTGAGGACACTTTAGAAGAATTCTGTTTTAAACTTGGAAAAAAAAATGCCACAGAAACGTATGGAATGCTTCAGACTGCTTTTGGGCCATTGTGCATGAATCAACCATCAAATTTTGAGTGGCATAAGAGATTCAAGGAAGGCAGGAAGTCTGTGAGGGATGATTAGAGGTGTGGGGAAAGTAATGAAATCAGAACACAAGAGTTGATTGGCAAAATAAAGAATGTAATGGATAAGAACCATCGTGTGTCTATAGAGACAATAAGTGCACAGTTTGATGTCAGTGTGGGAATGTACACACAATTATTTGCGAGGAACTGAAGATGCGGAAGATATGCGCGAATGCACCAGTCCACAACTCCATCCTTGTCACAGACTATTTGACCAAGATCGGCATCAAGAGAGTTCCTCGCCCTTCCTATACTCCAGACCTTGCTCCCTGTGACTTTTGGTTATTCCATAAGCTCAAGAAAAACCTTACCAGCTGTGTGGCACTATACCTCAGTGTCACGGTTGCTAACACACTCTACAGCATGGCCGGGTGGTGATTTGGCCATAAGCGTAGAGATACAAAGAAATGCAGCCCAGAATCTCCTTTCCTTGATCTCTCTTTCTCTTTTCATCCGGACAGCATGGGGTGAGCACGCATGTTTCTGTCTCTCCGTAAACGAGAGGGACCCCTCCCTCCTCAACACTAGTCAAGCATAGTTAGTTTAATAATTGTAGGATATGTAAAGTGTAAACTGTTTTTGTAATATATAGTTTATACATAATGTAAAATAAATAATTATGTTTCATAAATATAACGATTGTGTCGTGTTGTGTGTTTTCTTGTGTCTGCCATGAATGCCTCCATTAAACAACGAAGAAAGAAGATTCCAACCAGAATGCCACCAGGGTGGAGAAGTCGTCTTCGGAGAATGAAGGAGCCACACCCACATCCAACAACTTAGGTATGATTCTCTTCTTACAGACCCTTAAAAATAGTCACCGACATAACCAAAAAAAATAGTCACCGACATCTCGAGCCGTTTTTTTTTTTTATGTTTCCATGGGCTTATCTGTGGGTATCGTTTATTTCCCCGGGGAGCTGGTTGCATTCCCAGAACTTTTCTCTCGGGAGGCGATAGTACTCTGTTCCATCTGGCTGCTTCCCACCTGACTACAACTTTGACAGAGTACAAAATAGACTTCATGGCTTAGTGGGGGATGCCCTTTTCTCTACCCTGCAACATCTCTCCCACAGAAGAGACGTTGCGAGCCTATCCTTGTTTTATCGTTATTTCCATGACAGGTGCTCGTCTGAACTCCAATCTCTGGTCCTCCCTCGCCAATCTTTCACGAAAAACACCCGTCTAGCTGAATCCACTGTGAAAAATTTCCCCCACTCTTTATCTGTGCCTAAATCAAAACGTGGATTCCATGAACAAAGTTTCTTTCTTAGAACTGCACGCCTGTGGAACTCTGTTCTGTCTGCCTGCTTCCCACCTGACTACAACTTGGATGTGTTCAAGTCCAACGTTAACAAATTCCTAATGAACCGCCCCCTTAAGTAAACACTTCATCAAATGTCCACACTAACGTAATGTACTTGCAATAACCCTTATCCCTGAGTGGCTTCCAGGCCTTGATAAGTGGTGACCACTGTGTCAAAAAAAAAAAAAAAGAGACAATTGAGGAGATGAAAGAGGCTGTGACGAGAGTCATTGACACGCTCACACAAGAGGACTTCCATGGGGCCTTCCAGAAGTTGTTGGAACGGTACAACAAGTGCATTGCAGCCGGAGGAGATTACTTCGGAGGGGACTAGAGTTTCATGTGTGTACTATCAATAAAAGTGCCCATATGAAAAATGTCTGGAAACTTATTGAAAGCACTTTGTATTTCGACCAAAGCTTGATGTATAGGCAATTCGAACCAGTGGAATAAATTCAATTTGGTTTTTAGCCGGTACAAAACAGCTGCTAAAGGGTCAAAGTTTAAACATTTTTACTTGGCAGGCGGAAAATTGTTAAAATGGGCACATTTTTCTTTTCAATAATAGAAATACAATGTGACCCGGGTATAAGAGACTTTTATACTGTCCATGTGCTCTTATATCCGGATTACACTGTACATTAACACAGGCTCTATTTGTGACCAGAAAATGATCTCGCTTATATCCGGGTTTCTTATGTTCTTGTCTCTTATATCCGGGTTACATTGTATTATTCAATCGGCGTTATTTTTTTCCTCTCGTTCCCATAAATTCTATTCGGTTGGCCAAATGTTGGTTCTTTTTTTAAGTGGATATTTAAAAGTATTCTAACCAAATGTTGATAGATTTGTATATTTTTATCAGTACCAGCAAGGTCACTAGAAAAAGCCCGGGGCAGAATTTTTTTTTTTTTTTAATGGAAGGAAATGTATTTGGATTTACAAACGGATTTGGTTTCGTTTGGTCACATTTTTTTTTTTTTTTTTTTTTTTTTGCATAGATATATTCTATTCGGTCGGACAAATATTGGTTCGTTTTTTTTTTTGTTGTTGTTTTTTATTTGTTTTGTTTTTTTTTGTTTTTGCATTTTTTTTTTTTTTTTTTCGATTCATTTTCCGTGTTTGATTTGTAAATCTTGAGAATGTGTGAGAAAGCTTTGTACAATATTCAATCAAAATCAATGCATATACTATAAATAACCAATAAAAAAAATGTGCTTAAAATATCTAATTTACATCCGCAATCTAGGAAGGTTAACAAAACAAGTCATGAGTCGTCTACTATTATGTAAATTCTATTCGGTTGACCAAATGTTGTTGTTTTTTTTTTTTTTGTTTTTGTTTTTGTAAGTGGCTATTTAAAAGTATTCCGACCAAATGTTGACATATTTGTACATCTTTATCAGTACCAGCAAGGTCACTAGAAAAAGCCCGGGCCAGAATTTTTTTTGTTAATGGGAGGAAAGATATTTGGATTTACAAACGGATTTGGTTTCGTTGGGTCACTTTTTTTTTTTTTCATAGGCATCACCACTTATCAAGGCCCAGAAGCCACTCGAAGATAAGGGTTTAACGACATATCAAGCTATTTACGGGTTATTTAATGCCGAATCCATTAATTTTGGAAAATAAAAAGTTTTATATTTCAAGTTATTTTGTCTTTAAATATTTATTTATCCATGGTGTTTGGTTTGGACGTTTTGTAAAGAGAAATGAGAAAAAAAGGGAAAGGGGAAAAAGTGGGTTGTTCATTGATTGAGATTGTCGGACTGACTTCCTCATCTTGGTTGTTATAGTCACAACGTTTCGGCCGTTTTACCCTCCGGCCTTCATCAGGTGTTTTGTATCGAACTGGGGAACCGTTTGTTAGGAGTCTCGAACCCAACCCTTTATTATTATTACGGGGGTACCGTGTTCAGACTCCAGCTAGGCTCTGGGACATAGTTGCTGATTCTCTGTTTTGAATGTTACTTTTCACTGCCTTCGTTCAGGATTGAACTCAGCACCTTTGGGTAACTGTAAACTTTGATACAACGTCTAGGACCACTCGGCCATATGTCACTTTTTCCGATCCGACGTTACCTTTTATAGGTACTCATGGCCACAAAGTGGGTGATCATTTTACGTTATATTATTATAGAAAAGTGATCCCCCACTTTTTAAAACTAACATTTCTTCATATCTTGGAAACTACTCGTTTGCCGTAATTTTAAACGTTATTTTCGTTTTCAGCGACCCCGAAAACCTTTCAGAGTGGTAATTTTAAAGGAATTTTCGAGGGTGGGGTAATTCTTCATATTTACCTTTTTTTTAATTGAATTGTTAGGTGAAAGTACAGAATAGTTGCAATACACCCTCCCTTCCCCATGTTAAATAATAGGTTTCTAAATAATAGCGTTAAAAAATAGCTCGGGTCGTAAAGTGCAGGAGTACCTGTAAAAGGTAACGTCGGATCGGAAAAAGAGCTCAAAATGAAAAATAAAATAAATTCTCCGCTCAAAATAAGAAATGGGGGGGGGGGAGTTAAATTCTCCTCTGTGTTAGTAATTAAAAACTAAAACAAATTCTCAAAATGAAAAGAAATGTTAGATTCTCCGCTCAAATACCAATATATCAAATGGGAGAGAAAAATAAAACAAATTATTTTTACAATTGTAGCCATCCGTATTATAAGATTTGTGTGACGTCACTTCCAATGTAAATAAAGAAGTGCGCAGCGTCAGGATAACCCTTTTGTTTATTAAATTGTTAGGTGAAAATATAAAATAGTTACAGAACACTCTCCCTTTCCCATGTTAAGAATGGCTTTCTTAATAGCGTTATTTCAGCACGGTACCTTCTCTGCATTAGTACCATATTTTGTTTATTAAATTGTTAGGTGAAAGTATAGAATAGTAACAAAACGTCCTCCCCATGTTAAGAATGGCTTTCTAAATGACGTTATTATTCTATTATATTATTATGGTACTTTCTCTGCATAAGTACCATGTTTTGTTTATTAAATTGTTAGGTGAAAGTACAGTAGTACTCATGCAGAGAGTGATCCGTGTTGAAATAATAACGTTATTATTTAAAAAGCCATTCTTAACATGGGGAGGGGAGGGTGTTTTGTACCTAATCTGTATGTTAACCTTACAATTGAATAAAAAACATAATAAAACTTTAATTAAACCTGGAAATACAATTTAAAAAATAGCGCGGACCACTCTTTGCATTAGCACTACCAACCAATCTTATATCGAAAAAAAAAAAAAAAAACAGAAGAAAACTCAAAAAGCAAGCGATAAAAATTTTTTTTTTTTTGCCTTATATAATAAAGAAAAAATGTTTAAATTAAAAAATTTGGAAGATAAACAAATGAATTATGTTTTTTTTTACTTATCGAGTAAACAGAAAATGAAATCTACTGCCTCTCGTCAATTCGTGGCTGTGAAATGAATCGAACCGGAAGTTCAGTTTTATCAACAGAACAGTTTCGCACTAATGGTTACGAAAATATATTTATTTTATTTAATATTTTAATAATTCACGAGGAAAATTTATTTTAATAACATAAAAACATCCCTCGACTCTAAAGATGGGTTGTCTGAAAATTTCAAATAAATTGGTAACGTAGAAATATGGTCTTATTCACTTGTAACGAACCAAATTTACATTTTTATATTTATTTGCTTAAAGCAAATCAGATATATTTCGATGCTATACATCCTTGTCAGTGAAGATTGTTTCCCCTCCCCCTTTTTTTTTCCTTTTGCTCGGCATCGCTTAACTCTGCGAGTGACAGTATTAGTCCATCGGTAGGTGTGTCAGAAATTTTGTGAAAAATATTGAATAATTCCACCCCGTCTTTCCAAGCTTATAACTCCTCGAAAAATGTAATTCAAGCTCTAATTTTTATTTATTTTCAATTAAAGGAGCAAGGACCAAGGTTTCATTAAAAAAAAAACAAAGTGTTTTTTTTTTTTAAATGGTTTTAAACTTCACTTTAAAGGTAAATTTCTAAAAAAAAAAAAACACTACTTTTTTTGTTTTAAATTTGAATATATTATTTATTGATCTTTTATCTTCAATTTGTGATATATAAAACTTTGGTGAGTAAATTAATTATTTACTTTTTAATAGGCATTTCAAAGTGGGAGGCGTGAATTATTCGACCCCCTGTCTTTCCAAGCTTATAACTACTCGAAAAATGTAATTCAAGCCCTAATTTTTTTTTCAATTAAAGGAGCAAGGACCAAGGTTTCATTAAAAAAAAAAAAAAGAAAAAACAAACAACGTGGTTTAAAAAAAAAGGTTTTAAACTTCGAACTTTACAGGTAAATTTCTAAAAAAACACTACTTTTTTGTTTTAAATTTGAATATATTATTTATTGACCTTTTCTCTTCAATTTGTGATATATAAAACTTTGGTGAGTAAATTAATTATTTACTTTTTAATAGACACTTGAAAATGGGGGGGGGGTCGTGAATTAAAAAAAACAAAAACGTTTGTCTAAAATACTATATTCGGTTTATTGGAAAGAGCATACAATTTCACATTGACCTTGAAAGTATCGTAAAAATAGAAAAATTTTGATAGATTTTTAAAGTTTAAAAATTGAAAAATATTGAGTTCGTAAAATTAATTAGTTTTTTTTTTTAAATTAAAAAAAATATTTCTATTACTTTTAAAACAAGTTTAATAGTTTATTTTGGAAGTATAATCCATAAAGAAAATAAACAACCCACTGTTAAAAGAGAAATTACGAGTTTTTTATATTTTATTTGCAGTTTCGTGTTGGGGGGGGGGTCAAAAATTCCTACAAAAATTCTGATACACCTAGTCCATCGGTCTTGATAACTGTTTAATTTAAAAGAAAAAAAAAAGAAAGTCAGCAGCTGCATCTTGATACTATATAGGGAGTTGAGCATCAAGATGTTTGTTTACATTACACTTGAAATTCTGCATGTCAGTACAATCAGGGAAACAGGAATCGCTAGAAAATTAACTATAATAATATATACGAAATCTACATAAATTAAAATATCATATTTAAGCGTATTTTAAGACCAGGCAATGCCGGACGTCCCTGCTAGCTTAGATAAATACTTCAATATATTACATATGAAAGAGTCCACTATGGAATTTCCACAGGTCCTGCTAGTAACTAGTAATTTTTTATTTCGATTTTGACTGTGTTCCCGAACATGTGGACCATTGTCCGCGGACCAACACACGTTGTATACAGTTGGTTGGTTGGTTGTTTTACGGCATATCAACCCTTTTCAGGTTATTTAATGCCAAATCCAAAGATTGAAGAAAAGTTTTTAAAAGAATATATTTGCTGTTTTCAAGTCCATTTTTATTCAACCCATAGTTGGGACCCTAACAGGTACTACCACTCCGGGTCAGAGTGGACCTGGGAGCAACAGTAATTAAAGGGTCGCTCCACACTCCCCAAAGCCCTCAAGCAGTTACAGTGACAAAGGAGACCAAGGTGAAGAATAGGAAATAACTCCAACTCTCTTGTTCTTTTTAGCAACACCATTCATTTCTTTGTTGTAACAGCTGTGACGTCACATACGTGATCGCCTTCTTGAGTGTCCTTCACGCCTCACATGTGATCACGAACGTTATCCACGTCTCACAGGATCTGAAATGTGATTTTTGTCTTTTTCTTTTTTCATAGCTCCCCCCCCCCCACCCGACTAGTGATTGTAATTGAGCACTCTCGTTAGTTTTTCTTTCAAAATACTGCATGAAAGACCTTGGTACGATTGTGGACAGCTCCTTCAAACCAGCACATCATAACTAGGGCTATGACAACAGCATATTCTTTTGATTGTTTTGACTCGAGTATATATCTGATAAAGTGAAACACAGTTAATCAACCGAGAACCACATCACTCTATATAAAAGCATATAAGATATCAACGGATACACACTCAAGAGTCAAAACAATGAAAAGAATATGCTGTTGTATTAGCCCTAATCATAACTCATCCTCCATCAGAGTGGAGGCAGGTGTTCCAAAGTAAAATTATTCTCCTTCACAGTCCAGAGAAAAGAGGAAGATTTTATCAGCTTATCCGCCAGTTCGCTTATAACGTCATACACTTGCACACACATTGTGGTCTCAATCGAAAAGTGAAAAAAAAAAAAAAAACAAAAAAAAACAGGAAATAACTCTGACTCACTTTTTCGGTTTGTACAAAATTTATTTCTTCATCGTTACAGCCATGACGGCACCCATGTGATGTAAAACGTTCCCCACGACTCTCCCGAGGTTTTGATTGCCAAGATCTTTTTTTTTTTATAGTCCTACCCCGCTCCACTGGTGACGTCACATTTAGAAGTGTAAGCAATGTTTAGTTTCAGAACAGTTTCCAATGGTTCAATGTTCTACACAAGTCCTGGGAGGTGACTGGTTCGCAGTAGACAGTTCTCGAGTTGGGATCCGCAGAGCAAAAGATTCTTCCCGTGTTCACACGAAGAAAACTTATGCGAAAGTGCTACAAAAAGATTTAATATTTATGGTTTCTGATTAGTTAGTAGAAGAACGTGAATTAATTTGATTCGTCAGTTCCTAGCAGCATCGTTTATAAATAGAATCTCCCGACTGTGCAGGATCATACCCCATTATGAAATATTGTAACATCCCCCCTATTTTTTTATAATGGGGAAGTCCCTTTGGTTCATTTTGCTCAAAAATAAATATATATTTTTATATTCAATTATACATAACAAAATTAGAATCATACCCCATTATAGGGCAAATATTGCAACATCCCCCCTATTTTTTATAATGGGGAAGTCCCTTGTGTTCATTCTGCTCAAAAATAAATACATATTTTTATATTTAATTATGCATAACAAAATTAGAAATAAAATTTTAGCGCGTAAAAAGATGCACATCTGCACTATGTAACACGCGCTCCTCTGTGTTGCATGGATTCTTTTTTAGAGTAATTTTATTTATCCTTACGTTGACGTTATTTCACATGTATTTGCGTATGCGTGCCCATGCTCTTTTACAATGTGACTGGTGATCAAGGAGAAAGTTGGGAGATGACAGTGGCCATTGGTTAACGCCACGTATTTCAAGTTCAAATCCACAAAAATTTAGCTTCTCTTAGGATGCTGGCAACCTTCTCCTGGTTTCTCCCAGGCAATCAGCAATGAATCAATCCTTGCTAACAGAGAAGAGAAATCCTGGAAATGTGTAGACCTAAAACGTATCCACATATCTATAAAAGTGAAATTGTCTGTGTGTGTGTGTGTGTGTGTGTGTGTGTGTATGTGTGTGTGTGTGTGTGTGTATGTGTGTGTGTGTGTGTATGTGTGTGTATGTGTGTGTGTGTATGTGTGTGTGTGTGTATGTGTGTGTGTATGTGTGTGTGTGTGTGTGTGTGTGTGTGTGTGTAAAATCTTTTTAATCAGCTTTCGGCTAGAAAGTTGGCTGTCAAGGGATAAAAGTTCAACGATTTGACCTCTGAAAACTCTATCAAACTCCTCCGCCAATTTTGGGTCTAAACACTTGAAGTTTTAGATGAAGGTTATTTGGACATGGATCAAACTTTAATTTGATTTTAGCCCAAAACCATAAATGCTAAGGGGTCAGTGGTCAAAATTGGGGTCAAAGTCAAAATTGACCTCTGCGATCTCTACCAAATTACTCAGTCAATTTTTGGTCTAAACATTTGAAATTTTACATAAAGTGTATTCAAACATAGGGCAAGCTTTTCAATCGGTTTTTGGTTGAAAATTTGGCTGCCAAGGCCTAAAGTTCAAAAGATTTGACCTTTGTGGTCTCTAGCAAACTATTAAGCCAATTTTGGGTCTAAACATTTGAAATTTGACATAAAGCGGATTCAGATATGCAGCAAGCTTTTTAATCAGTTTTTGGGCAAAAATTTGGCTGTCAAGAGGTCAAAGTTGAAAGAGTTGACCGTTGCAGACTTTACCAAACTCCTCTGACAATTTGGAGTCTAAATACTTGAAATTTTAGGTGTAGGTTACCTGGGTGTGAGTCAAACTTTTTAATATTATATATATATATATATATACACACACAAAGTTATGAATAGTACATAGGGCCCGAGCAAAGCCGGGTTGAACTGCTAGTATTTAATAATATTGCAATAAAAAAGAATATGGTCTATTGAATTTGACCTTCGTTCCAAATCACTCCCTAGAGATTGAGCGATAATCACTGTTTAATAATATTCTATCAGCCCATCTCTATTGCTCGTGTTCACATATCACATATCGCTGGAACTGTGAATGGCTAGATCTTGCCATCGACTCTGTTGCCAACCAACAGGGGTGGATGGCTTTGATGCGAGATGCGCTCAACCCATCCCTGATGAATGCCACTACAGGTACAAGTACATATCACTCACTTCTAAGATTCTCTCTCCCTCTCTCTTTGAGCCGTGTGATGTCAAATCCGTTTCTATTAATTCGCGCACAATCACTTTCATTTAGGTTGTTATCAACCTTTACGTGGTCCCTCCCGTAATCCCCAATGTCTTTCTAAAAATAAGAAATATCTATAAGAATATGGGAGAAATCTATGGCAACAATAGAATTTTACGATTCATACAATATGATGATGATGATGATGATGATGATGATGATGATAAAGGAGAAAGTTGGAAATTGCCACTGTTTACAGGAGACACTGTAAGGAGATAAGCGAGATGTTTGTTCACATTACATTTAATTTTCATTCATGTCAGTATAATCAGGAAAGCAGAAATCAGGGAGGGAATTCCAAAGTCTAGCAGTTTGAGGAAAGAAGCTGTTAGAGTACAAGTCTTTTTTTTTTTTTTTACCTAGGACTCACCATTTATCAAAGCTTAGAGGCCACTTGAGGATAAAGAATTAAGAGTGTATAGTAGTCAATGGGACAATATCATAGGAATCGTTAGTAGTTTAGTAAATTGGATTACTTAAGGGGAACGGCTCATCAAGAACTTGTTTACATTGGACTTGAAGACGACCATATTGCAGTCAGCTGGAAAGCAGGCAAATGGAAGAAAGTTCCACAGGCGTGCGGTTCTAAGAAAGAAACTTTGTTCATGGAATCTACGTTTAGGTTTAGACAGAGATAAAGAGTGGGGAAAATTATTGATAGTGTTTTTAGCTAGACAAGTGTTTTTTGTGAAAGTTTGGTGAGAGAGAGGGACCATAGATTGGAGCTCAGACGAGCACTTGCCATGAAAATAATGATAAAGCAGAGAAAAGCTTGCAACGTCTCTTCTGTGAGAAAGAGGTTGCAGGGAAGAGAAAAAGACATCCTCTACGAGGCTACAAAGTCTATTTTGAACTCTGTCAAGGCAGAATAAGGTCTTTCTAGCAGGGACCTCTACAGAGAAGGAGTGGTATTTTTGTTGCTAAATGGGTTTGTCTGGGGTATTTACGTCGAGGGGATGCAAGTGCAAAGAGTTCATCAGAGCATAATCTTTGTAAAACAGATGCATTGCAGAGATTCAAACATTTGTTTTATCAATGTGGTTTTCTTTACCTGAAGAACTTTTAAATTCAGCGCTTGCAATGTTAAAAGAAACGAATTGCTTGAATGTTATTCTTAATGAACGAAGGATTTATTCAACTGCACAATGATCGTCCCATGGCTGCAAGGTCAAAAGAGAGGAGAGAAAGAGAGTTAATGACATGTTCAGTGCATCACTTAATTATTTTTTTCTCTTTGGATAAATAAATGGTGATGGTGGTCATCGTTACAATCTGGCTAGGCATAACCTCCTCTTTAACGAGTATTATAGCATATGCTGTGTTCGTATGAGACCATCTTCCCAGGAATTACTTGTTCCGTTCATAGAGAGTGTAGCATCTGTTTTGTTTTTACGAGACAATCCTTCCAATCATTACCCCCTTCTTGGGTGGGTAGTGTGGTATCAAATCCATTCTCATGAGACCCTCCTCGCAGGTGTAACTTCTTCGGTATAGCAGCAAAATTTTTTTTTTTTTTTTTTAAGTTTTGAGAAAAAAAAAAAAAACCAGTTCTAAGGGGGGGGTAACAGTTTTCTGATCGTTTTTCGTAATTTTTGGATATGTTCATTATTGTGACATAACAATTCAGCAGATACTTTTGGTTTCACTTGAAATTCAATATTTCAATTTTTGAATTTCGCTGCAATAATGAAGAAGACCCCTTAATTTTTTTTTTCCTGGTAATATTTCATAATATAGATATTCTAAATAATTTTTTTACATAACTTGTAGTGAAGCATGTTATTTTATTACGAATAACATGGTACAACAATAACAAATGAACAATGGCTATTCAAGAAATAACGCTTGATTTATAAACTTTTTCATTTATTTATTTTTATCAGTCAATATTCAGTTTTTTCTTTTTACAACCGGGTATATTTCCACATTGGTAATAACCTTCTAGAAATTATCTATATTTAAAAGTTTTTGGTGCTTCTGCAATTTAGCAAAGATATTAAAAACTGAAGATAAAGAAAAAATTCTATGGTGGATGTGCCCGTTATGAAATGAAGTTCACATTAAAAAAAAAAAAAAAAAAAAAAAAAAAAATTGTTTCATTTTATCAAGTATTTCTTTTTTGTTTTCTCCAGCGGAAAATCAAATTTTAGTGAGGTATACCGCTATGCAGCCGTCTTAGCAATTTCAGCTATGAAGAGGAGAGACACTAGGGGAGATAACGCCATCTAATTCTTGAAGTTAGCATAATCTCGTCAAAATTTGGGAAACAGTTTTAAATAATTTTAAGTATTCCTTCTTTTTTTTCTTTTTTTTTCTTAAAAAAAAAAATCGTTTCAAATTTTATTAATAAAATTATTAGAAGTCCATGTGTGTGTGTTTTAACAAACTTCAAGAATTAGATGGAGTTATTTCCCCTGGCGCCTCTTCTTCTTCGTAGCTGAAATTGACAAGATAACTGTGTAGCAATTGGTCTCACTAAAATTTGACTTTACTCTGTAAAAAACTACCTGATCAAATAAAATGATTTTTTTTTTCATTCCATAACGAGCACATAGATATAGATTTTTCTTCGGGTTTTTTTTTTTTTTAATATCTTTGCTAACCTGCTTTAGCACCAAAATTTTTTCTTTTTCTCAACATTCATCGCTCGATCTTAATTAAGATGCACAGACAGCTTAGAGAGGGAAGGATTTATTCAATCACACATTGTCAACCAAGTGACAATTCAGCTCAATTCAGTCCCATATCATACTAATCGTTAAGTGATCGTTTAGTGGCTGAAAGGTGAAAGAAGGAGAGAGAAAGAGAGTTAATTACATGTTCAGAGCATTGCTTAATTATATCATTAGTTTGTTATACCATTTTTAAATATCTGATCACTTGGTTGTTTCCGAAAGCTTTTTTAATACTTTTATTGTTGTTCAATTTTGACGTCATACTCATCTAAATTTCATAGACTTCTTTTCCCATGATTCTGGTATATTATAATCAGTTACCTGGTATTTTAGATATTTTAGTATATCATAATCAGAGTTAGCTTCTCGCGACCCTTGTCCAAAACACTTCCTATTTTCTAAAATAACTGCCATATATATGTATCAGTTAATACGTAGTAGCTAAAATCTACATGCAAACTTATACATCTTAATATTTAACATTCCTATAACATGACACTAGTCTGTCATCAATCATGCTTTTTTGTATAGAGTGTTTGTTTGAAGCCCTTTGTATTACAAGTAGTTACCCATCCAAATATTGACCAGATTTCACAAGAACCAGTGTATAAACATGATTCATATATATATATATATATATATATATATATATATATGTATATAAGTGAAATTATATAAACAGTAGAAAAACCCTACGCAGATTAATCCACAGGTAGACAATTGATTGTTGGACTTCTGCAGAGATAATAAACATCATCGAAACGTAGATTAATCTGCATAGGGTTTTTTCTGATGTTGATTTAATTTCACTTATAAAAGCTCTACATATGTATTGAGCACTTTTGAAAAGAATAGTTTTTTTGTTTTTTTTTAGGTCAATACATTTTAACTTATTTAATATATATATATTTGGGTGTGGTTTATGTTCTGAAAGAAAGTGGGGTGTATACTTTGTGAATGTGAGTAGTAGAGGTTTTGGAGGGACCACACCCGAATATATTTGATAAAAAAATGAATGTAATCTTGACTCTCAATTCAATATCGCCCCTTTTTTGGTCTGATGAAGTGGTCTCTTTGAATTAGGATATCACTGAAACATGTATGCACATATGTAACCAATAATTTTTGTATAATAAACAGACTATATACCAGTTCTGTCCTCCATTGAGTACTCTTTAATAATCACGCGGGTTTCATTGGATTTACATTTAGGAAACCAATCGATATAACCATTGTACTATATACATACATTATATATTGCGTGTATTTAGGCAGCATTTTTTCATTCAGGCAAACATTAAAAATAACAGAAAGTTTCTGTTTAGTAACACCTTTTTTTATTTATTTTTTATTTTTTTCTCGAAGTGTCTGCGGTTTTAAATTTTCGTGAAATCGTCTTCACATCCTCAGGAAAGTGTGTTCACGTCCCATTTACTACTATTTAAGTAAATCTCCGACAATCCTTAATCCCTTACTAAGGCTAACACCCTTTCCTGACGATGCGAAAACGATTTCATGAAACGTTAAAACCGTGGACACTTCAAGAAAAATGCTTGGACCTTAAATCCATACGTTCGATGTATGTACAAAAAAATATGGAAAATTTGAAAAAAAAAAAAAAGTATCACTCAACAAAATATATATATATATATATATATATATATATATATTCAGGCAGATATTGCTCCGTAATTACATTAAGCTTCTTAAATAAGGATTAGTATTTATGATAAGGAAATAAAATATATTTCCACAGATAGCCACACTGATGAGCTGTGAAACAGCGAAACAGTACTGTATGTAGATGACTATATATATATATATGTATGTATATTGAATGAAATACTGTAATGCAGATTGTAAAATATTGTCAATCTCAAGTCCAAATAAACATTAGTATCAACATTTATAAGACAATCCAAACCAGATAAATAAGCTCAATATATGAGATAGAGCAATATTATAAATGGAAATTCTGAATTGAGTTATGTAAGTTCACAACAAAATTTATCGTGTGATAAGGAATACAAAAAATTTAAGTTTTGTTTTCCTTAATCCATGGATTTTCAATGAATGGCTCATCTCATCAACGAAAATGTTAGTAAAATAGATGAAAGTTAATTATAAATGTTTCTCTCCAGCTATTAAAAAAAGACGCAACTTATTCTGGAATTGGATTTTACAACTGTTCCTGTATTTTAATTATTTCAACTTGGAGTATCCTTTTAACGACACTATTTTAATTTTCAATTCATGTGCTAATAAGAAAAATTTATAATTACCCACATCTACTTTGCTAATAACATGTCCTCTGATGAGATGAGCCATTCAGTGAAAATCCATGGATTAAGGAAAAAAAAAACTTAAATTTTTTGAATTCTTTGTCAAACAATAAATTTTGTGAATTTACATAATTTGATTCCGAATTTCCATATATATATATATATATATATATATATATATATATGGAAATTCGGAATCAAATTATGTAAACTGACAGCTATATATATATATATATATATATTTATTCTGAATGAAATTATGCAACAATTATATATATAATTCTTAAATCAATTGCGTAAATTGACAAGAGAAATATATGTATGTATAAATATATATTCACACATACACATATATATCTATAGATTCACACACACACACACCCATTCACATACACATATATATATATATATATTCACATACACACACACACATATATATATAGACATACATAAATGTATGTATGTGTGTGTGTATATATATATATATATATATATACATACACACATACATACACGCAAATATATATACACACATATACAGAAATAATGGTCTAACATGAGAACAACAATGGATAGTTAACTATTATATTGGTGAGGAGAGCACAGGAATTACAACCAGTCGTTGAAAATAATGCAAACATATAATCAGCTCAATTGAAGAGGAGTTAGATCTTCTAGAGCTCAAGTCGAGTAAATATGAAGAAAACAGAAAACCAATATCGGTGATCATTTACATTGATCATGTTCTAAGAATTTAAAACAATCTTGTGTACGCTCATTTTTGGAGACAATATTAACTTTATTAACATACAATCTCAGGGAGAGAGGGTGGACACAAAGTAAACAGTTAAACTTGGTGTCCCACCCCTTGTGCTGCTGCTGCTGATGATGATGATAATTAGTTAATATCATCTCTGAAACGATTGTACACAAATTTAAGTTATTTTTTGGATTGCTGAAACGTGAATGATCATGGATTTATTTTGCTTACCTTCTATTTACTATATATATATATATATATATATATATATATATATATATATATACTTTTTATTTGTTTTTACATAAAACCATGAATGTAAAAATAATTTAAAAAAAACAAAAAAAAAAAACAGAGTAAACCCTGCTCTACTTCGGTATTGACCTCGTGACACTTCATTGGTTACTTTACCTCTAGAAAACACTAACCTTGGATTATATATATATATATATATATATATATATATATATATATATATATATATATATTCCGAAACACACAATGTAGTAAATAAATGACAAAAGACTATATTCCAAAGTTCATGATGTTGACCATCTTATAAGTTAATCCTATATTGGAATATATATATATATATATATATATATATATATATTTCTGTGGAAATATATTTTATTTCCTCATAATATAAACCAATCCTTATTTAAGAAGCTCAATGTAATTACAGAGCAATATAGTAAATAAATGATAAAAAACTATATTCCAAAATTCTAAAATTCAAAGTGGCATAATGGATACATGCTCTAAGGTATATGCAGCTTCTCTTCCAATTTTCGGATTTTAATCATGTCAAAACGCACTTCATTTCTTTTTGACGGATTGATTTCTTCTGATGAGTTAAGGGCAAAATAGGCCCACTGATTGATATAATAATTAAGTGATTGATTTTGCACTACTGAACAGATACTGTCAAGAATTGTAAATGTCAACTGAATTAAAGGAATAAATTATAAGATGGTCAATATCATGAACTTTGGAATATAGTTTTTTTGCCTTTTATTCACTATATATATATGCTATTTTGATATATATATATATATATATATATATGCACACATTTTTACATAAACATCTATATGTTGCAACACATTCCTGAGTATGTTTCGATCAGCCAGTTACAAGTAACTAGAGACCTCTTCAGGCGAAATTGCTTATACATATATACCTGTAAAATTTTCATTACAAACTTTTTATATAAGCAATATCACCTGAAGAGGTCTCTAGTTCTCTTGTAACTGGCTGAGCGAAACATACTCATGAATGTGTAGCACCATATAGATGCTTATGTAAAATAAAAATTATATCTTGCCCGACTTCAGTATTTAGTACTCTTGCATTAACCTCATTGGTTGCTTCACCTCTGGAAAATATTAACTTGGAATTATAAATATATATAACTCAACTGAATTAAAGGAATAAATTATAAGATGGTCAATATCATAAACTTTGGAATATAGCTTTTTTGCCTTTTATTCACTATATATATATATATATATATATATATATATATATATATGTTATTTTGATATAATATAGTTTTTTAATTATATTTCACTTATATATATATATATATATATAAAAATAGCAGTATAATTACATTCAAAACAGCTCCTGCAGCATGTTAAAATTTCGGTACATTTCCTACACACCCATTTCGTTATACAGAAACAAGCAGTGATTATTACGTCAATACTGTCTCTTTTCCTTCATATACTCCTCAGAAAAATTAGAAATTCTTTGCTTAGATAGAAAAAAATGCATGACAATATAATGCTGCAAGAAGAAAAAAAAAGTTCAAAGAAAACACAACATCATGTGTTTGTTCCGGCAGCCAGATGGTATTGACATAATAATAACCATTTGTTTCTGCATAACAAAACAGATCTGTACAAAATGTACCAAAATTTTAACATGCCGAAGGAGGTGTTTTGCATAAAAAAATAACTATTTAGATCTTGGAATGTAACTATACTGTTATTCTTTATATATACACACACACACATTATATATATATATATATATATATATATATATATATATATATATATATATATATGCACACACTTTTTACATAAACATCTATATGTTGCTACACATTCATGAGTATGTTTCGATCAGCCAGTTACAAGTAACTAGAGACCTCTTCAGGCGAAATTGCTTATACATATATATCTGTAAAATTTTCATTACAAACTTTTTATATAAGCAATATCACCTGAAGAGGTCTCTAGTTCTCTTGTAACTGGCTAAGCGAAACATACTCATGAATGTGTAGCACCATATAGATGCTTATGTAAAATAAAAATTATATCTTGCCCGACTTCAGTATTTAGCACTCTTGCATTAACCTCATTAAAACTTCATTGGTTGCTTCACCACTGGAAAATATTAACCTGGAATTATATATATATATATATATATATATATATATATATATAATATCATCACCATGATTTTCCTAACTTATCAATGGCATTACAGCAATGTGTTTGCGTAAAAAAAGAGCGTGGAGTGATATTTTTTTTTTTTCGCTAACATTGGTCAGTCTGAAACGCAAGATCTTGTACGCTCACATGGGGCAACTTAAAGTGATCAAAAGAAGTACAGGGGTCTTCTTGTTCAGCAGCCGAGTCTCCTTTGCAAGTTCCGCAGGGATCTGGAAGAGAATGAAAAGTTTGATTTTTTTTTTATCGAACAACAGAATATATGGCGGAGAGGTGAGAGGAACGTAGAGGGGAGTATAGAGGAAATAAACTTTGGCTTCAGAATTTGGAAGGGATTAGTTGTTTTGTTTTTTTTTGCGGCATACCAACCCTTTTCAGATTATTTAATACCAAATCCAGTGATTTTGAAGAAAAAATTTTAATAGAGTATATTTGTTTTTTTGTTTTTTTTTTCAAGTCGGTTTCTATTTAACCCATAGTTGGGACCCTAACAGGTACTACCAGTCCGGGTCAGAGTGGACCTGGGAGCAATGTACATCCAAGGATGGAATACTGCTTCCATATCTGGGCAGGAGCTGCTAAAAACAGCATATCCTGCCTTAACAGAGTACAAAATAGACTTCATGGCTTAGTGGGGGATGCCCTTTTCTCTACTCTGCAACATCTCTCCGACAGAAGAGACGTTGCGAGCCTATCCTTGTTTTATCGTTATTTCCATGGAAGGTGCTCGTCTGAACTCCAATCTCTGGTCCTCCCTCGCCAATCTTTCACGAAAAACACCCGTCTAGCTGAATCCACTGTCAAAAATTTCCCCCACTCTTTATCTGTGCCTAAATAAAAACGTGGATTCCATGAACAAAGCTTCTTTCTTAGAACTGCACGCCTGTGGAACTCTGTTCTGTCTGCCTGCTTCCCACCTGACTACAACTTGGATGTCTTCAAGTCCAACGTTAACAAATTCCTAATGAACCGCCCCCTTAAGTAAACACTTCATCAAATCTCCACACTAACATAATGTACTTGCAATAACCTTTATCCCCGAGTGGCTTCCGGGCCTTGATAAGTGGTGACCATTGTGTAAAAAAAAAAAAAAAAAAAAAAATGGCAATTAAAGGGTGGCTCCACACTCCTCAAAGCCCACAAGCTAGGGCCTTGTTATCAGATATAGTTTAAGGTCATATCCAGGACCATGAAGAAAAGGCAAAATTTAAATGTTCGTAGGGGTGCTCAGTTTCTAATCCAACGTTCTAGTAAATCGATCACCCATTTTAGAACCATTTGGAAGGGGAGATGGGGATAACGACTTATTCTCATTACTTTATTACTGGAATCCTTTGAGATGAGTAATTGGTATATTCATTTGTTTACTTGCGGACTATTTACCTCATTCTCATAGTTGTTGTTTCACGATGTTTCAGCCAACTATTCTTTACGGACTTGACGATAAAAGACCAAATAAGAAGAAAAGACCAATGAAAAATTCAATCTTTATCACTTTCAGAGCCCATGGCGCAGGAGATAGAGGCGTTGAATCTCTACAGTTCCAGGTGAGAACTGTTTGAAGATAACAGTTTCAATCCCACCTGAAGACAGCCAGAGGCTTGGTTGGCCGAAACGTGGTGAGACGACAACTATGGAAGGCAGTAATTACTGAGGATACAGCTAAGCGACTCAGCATTTCTATCCCATTACGGTTAACCACCTGAAGAAGGCCAGGAGAAATTCAAAGCATAATGAAATCAAGTGTTACAACTACCTGAAGTAAAATATAAATACGCTAATATGTTGAAGTAGCAGGGCTTTACATTGCGAATGAAACAGTCGCATTTGCGAAGGATTTTTTTTTTCAAGTGGCGACTAGAAATAATGAAACAGTTATCTTTTGGCGATTGTATTCCTATCATCGACAATCTTCCAAAGCTCAAAAACGAGTGAAAAATATCTTTTCAACTTTTTATTTTAATAAAATGAACAAAGTTAAATTATTTAAACAATAAAAGTTTAATAGACCAATGTACTATTTTCTTTTTAACAAAAGCTGTTTAAAATCAACTGAAGAAATTATGTTTATACCTTCAAGTATCAACATCAAATCTGTTGTATATTTAGAATTATATTTGTTTAAAAATATACAGAGAAAACTTTATTATGTACATAATCGTCACAGAACAAAGATGTCATATTCCAAAAATCATCTGGGTTTGGCTTGTAAACGAAAATATTTAGTTGCCAAAGGTCAACTAAAGGTAAATTTGTCTATAGATCCTTGTATTGTATTTTTATCTATACTAGCGGGGGGTACTCGGCATTGCCCAGGTGTTTGGAGGTGTGTGTGGTTTTGGGTAAATCAAAACTCCGGGGGGGGGGGTTAAAATAAAATAAAAAAGTTTTGGTAGGTAAGTATGAGGATCGAACCCGAACTCGAACCCTTGAAGCAAAGTTGAAAATTAAAGTGTGAAAAAAAAAAAAACGTGCGACGTTAACCATTGGGCCACCGCGAAATACTAACGGAAACACGTTTGAATTTATTTAACTATTTAGAATTGGCAGGTGCACGTTTTAATGACTTAATGAGGTCAACTTTGACTGCGGGAACACTTTTTTTATTTTTATTTTCCCAAGATGTTGGAGGGGGGGGCAGCTCCCCATAAAAAGGGGTTTGTCCAAATTGAATAGCAATTGTCTGATAGAAGGAAAATATTTCCACATTGATCAAAGCTGATTGCTTTCGGACATTTCCTGCGATCGCGACCAGAAAAATACCGCCAGAATTAGTGTCGCTTTTATTATACGAAAAAGCCTAATCCACATGCGGCGAGCGAAAAATGTTGAATATTTATCTTTTCAAAGCCGAGCAAATTAAATAGACAGGCGACCTCCGTTGTTAACTCATAGATATTATGATTTATATGTGATATAAAAAGTTTTAAGAAGTTGTGAGCCGACCGACCGCTTCTTGGAAAAAAGCCTTTCTTGGACATACACAAAAAGCGAACATACATACACACATTTTCGCTTTTATGTATATAGATGACTACTTCATTAATACGATAGCGTATGTGTTCTTTTGTATGCCACGCTTACATCCGGGTCGTTTAATTGTTATGTTCTTCTATTTCTTGTCATAAATAATTTTACCAAGAATTCTTCATAAGTTTTGGTTTCGACTATAGATGATGGCACTTAAATCATCTTTTTTTTTTCATAAATAATTTTATCAAGAAGTTTTTGTTTCAGTTTGGATTATGGCTGAAGGAACTCAAGTTATATATATATATATATATATATATATATATATATATATATATATAAGATTTTATTTTGGTATCGATTCAATCTAATGCACCCAAGTCATATGGATATATATTTTTTTATTTTTGAAATCACAACTTTATAACATACAAAAATCGATAGTGCATTAACTCTATAATAATATATACGAAATCTGCAAGAATTAAAATATCATATTTAAGCGTACTTTACGACCGCGCCTACCGGGCTTACGTTCGCGCTAGTTTAGATAAATACTTTTGCATTTTAAACAAAAAAGCTACAATAATATAAGAGCGTCTCCATTTACACTGAACATCTACAGAATGCCAACATCAATATATTACATATTTTTGTTTAGTTAACAACAGTTAAAAACATGTTCATTGTTAAAAAACTTGTTATATTTAACTTCTCAGCCTAACGTTCACAGGAAATATTAGCTGGAACAATTACATTGGGAGTATTGCCAGGACCGCTGTGAAAAAGGTAGGTTCTCTCTACCGTGCTAGAAAGCTACTAACGCCCAAAAGTATTCTGTACCTCTATAAGGCCACCATTCGCCCATGTATGGAGTATTGTTGGCATATTTGGGCTGATGCATCTGCTACTAGTCTCTCGCTCCTAGAAAAGGTCCAAAAGAGAGTCTCCAACTTAATAGGTCCTGATCTGTCATTTAAGCTTCAGCCTCTGTCTCATCGACAAAATGTTGCATCCCTCTGCCTTTAACAGTGAATGCTCTGACGAACTACAAGCACTTGTACCCCCTTGACGTAAATACCGCCGACAAATACGACAAGCAGCTAAATCCCACCCCTTCACAGTAGAGATCTCTAGATGTAAGAAAGCTTTCTACTCTAGCAGTTTCTTCCCCAGAACTGCTAGACTTTGGAATTCCCTTCCGGGTTCCTGCTTCCCCAACTGTACTAACATGCAGAAGTTCCAGTGTAACGTGAACTGACATCTTGCTGCCCAACTCCCCACATAGTACCCCTGTAGATTATGTCCCTGATAGTAGCCCCCTTAGATCAAAGTGGCAACGTGCCTTGTTTGGGGTGAAAATGTAATAAAAAAAATAGATAAATAAAATAAAAAATAAATAAAAACATGTATAAGTCACGTAAGAGTTCATTTCTGTTATAAAGTTCAATGAGTTACTTACTTTTAAAAATAGAGAAAAAAATCTCCTGGCATCATCGCTACTACCTGTAACCATCCAACTCACAAGCTTTTGCAATTATTGTGCTAACGTCAACTTTTGTGTACGGAAAATTCTGAAAATAAAGAAATTTTATAAATAATAAAAAAGTTTTTAAAAAGTTTAATTTTTTTTTTTTTTTTTCAAAATCTTATATTTGAGAGCTGGAAGAAAAAGCTGGAGAAAAGAGAATTTCAAAAAGGTACCTGCCATCATCATCAGGTTTCATTTCATTAATAATCTTGTTCAAAAAAAAATTTTTTTAACTCAACAATTAATAATATTACCTAAGAAACCATTAGTAATATTTTCAAACATTTTAAAATAAAATATGTATGATATACGTTTGAAAGCTAAATTACAACGCAATATTATGAAAAATAAACAAATATTTATTTGTTTAAAATTTATATACTTCGGTGTCAAACTCCTTCCTTAGAAATTTTTACATTTTTCTTTTCTTTTTCTTTCTTGCAATGGTATTAAGTTGAAGAAAAGAAAAATTAGTAAAATTTTGCGTGTTGTCTTTCTGCAGTGCTGTTTCCAAATGCCGGAAAATGCATTGATCATGCGATATTAATATTAGGGTTATGAATTCCGTGTTAGAAGTGTTGATTGAATTTTAAAATAAAATACGTATGAGATACGTTTGAAAGCTAAATTACATTGCAATATTATGAAAAATAAACATTTATTTGTTTCAAACATTAACGTAATTAATGTAATAAAATGTTATCCTGTGACGCAAATCTAAACTGTCAACGTCTTTCATGGTGAGATTCTTAACATTTACTTCTGGACGTTGGTTCAATTCTCAGTACGGGCGATACTAATATTCTGTACTTTCACCTAACAATTTAATAAACAAAAAGATATCGTAAAACTTGAAATTGATTTAAATTTAAAGAGTTGTGTAATTATTAAAAAAAAATTCAGTTGCGCTTTATTTTTTCAATTTTGAATAAGTTCACAATTGTGAATGAATTCGTGTGTACTTAAAAAAAAAAAAAAAAAAAAAAAGTATTTCGTCACAAAAATATAGTGTAAAACTTAAATTTAACTTTTCGTTTCGTTTAGTTTTACTTTTTAAAAAAAAAAAATCATTTTATTATCGATTAGACACTAAGCTGAAGTGAAAAAAAAGGATCGGAAAGAGGGGGGGGTAAGCAAAGAATTGGTAATTCAGAATTCGGCACTTATGTTAACGGCCCTTCAAGTTTTACGATATCTTTTTGTTTATTAAATTATTAGGTGAAAGTACAGAATAGTTACAATACACCCACTAGCCCGGTAACATAAGTGCATAAGTAAAAAAAAAAGTGATTTTTAATATCGCATTCAGATAAACCCATAACAAGCAGCATTTGAATGAATGGTTTATTTTATTGATGCTACACCGTAATCACGTGATTAAAATTTTAGCAGACAAACATTGGGAGTAAAAAGAATAAACAGTTCCCAGAAACGTTCTCCTAGCGTTTAACATTGACTTCTGGAGATTGAAGATTAAGTGTCTAGTACAGGCGATACTAACTGCGAATTATTTAAGACTTCTACCCGGACATGGATGACAGAACAAGAACATGCTACCCCGTGTATTAAAAATAAAGGGCTCTGTTTGGAATTCTGTGCAGATTCCTGTGTCATTAATAACTCACCGCCGAAGACGACGCAGAAAAAATAAAAACGCCGAAAAATATACAGGAAAAAAAAAAAAAATTGAAAAAACAAACAAAATAAAAAAAAATCAATGAACGCGAAACGAATGTTGAAAATATTTACCGTTGGTTTTCGATAGCAAATTAAGAGAAATGTTTTCGCAAAAGAAGCGCGCCGAATTAATTAATTTCCTAATCAGTGTCGTTTGAAAAAATAACATAAAAGTGTTAGTATTAGCACGCAAACATAGGATGCTGCAACAGAACCCGGCACTTAAACGAAAAAACAAAATAGAAAAAAAAAAAAAAAGCTGCACATGCAGTAGCTTCCATAACATTAGAACTGCACGCCTGTGGAACTCTGTTCCGTCTGCCTGCTTCCCTGCGGACTACAACTTGGATGTCTTCAAGTCCAATGTTAACAAATTCCTAATGAATCGCCCCCTTAAGTAAACACTTCATCAAATCTCCACACTAACGTAATGTACTTGCAATAACCCTTATCCCTGAGTGGCTTCCGGGCCTTGATAAGTGGTGATCACTGTGTAAAAAAAAAAAAAATGTCCTCTCTTGGCCTTCGTCAATTTTGACCCATTTCTGACTCCTTAAAAACTATTTTAATCGGCTAAAGACCCATAAAAGAACAGTCTATAAAAAAATCCAATCATTTGAGGCTCCTAGCGCGGCTGTGCGACTTTTAGTTTCGGAAGAGATAAAGTTTAAAAATACGGAGACAGACAGACACACGAAAAGACATATAGCCTTTTATATATTAGATTAAGCAATGCTTTTTGTATAAACAAATCGAGCTTAGGCGTTTGGACAATGTTTGAACATTGTTAACTCACATGCCCTTCTTAGCAGCAGCCGAATAGCGTTACGGTTAGGAGCGCTGCATAAGTGAACAAGTTGTTAGTCTAGCCACATTGATGAGCTGTGATACAGCGAAACAGTACTACATGTGGATGACTATAAATGCTCTCTATCTTGGGTTGAGCATATTTGGAAGTGATAAACAAACTGCCACTAGCGTATTAAGCAGTGCTGTTTGGGCAAACAAATTGAGCTTAGGCGGTTGGATAATGTTTGAACATTGTTAATTCACATGCCCATCTTAGCAGCAACTGAATAACATAACGGTTGGAAGCGCCGGCAGTCGAGTCTCAAACCTAGCTTGAGGTAATTGCTTGTCTAGTCGCACTGATGAGCTGTGATACAGCGAAACAGTATGTGGATGACTACTCATTTGTTATCTCATTTTGCTTATGAAACAGTAATCGTCCAATAAATAAGTAAAATAAACATAATAATAAATAAATAATATTTGTCTACGTCCAAAAAATCCGCGCGACTTTGTAAGGAAAAGACTTTCAAGGTTGAAGACGCTTATTTACCATCATTAAAAAAATCAACAAAATATATCCATATATATATATATATATATATATATATATTACACACACACATTCACGCTATGTTCTTAAAATTGTTTTTTTTTCTTTTTGTTACTGTAAATGGGTGAATGTCTGTAGTGCTACCATTTGTGTGTGTGTGTGTGTGTGTGTGTGTGTGTGTGTGTGTGTGTATGAAAGAACCATGCCATCCTCCCCCACCCTTCCTGACGCACCCACCTTCGCTCTGTAGCCGTGAGCACTAATTAAGAAACTCAAGACAAGGTATTACTTACGTAATGACAGGCCTCTGTACAATGGCCCCATTACCGGTGTTATAAAGCTATTTGAAGTGACATTCGCATTTGAACGGAAACTACATCTACGGCCTGTCATTTTGGATACGCTATGTGGGGGGAGGTGGGGGGTGGGGCGTTTGTGGTTTAGGGAGCAGCGGAGAAAGGTTAAAGAGGCTGGTGACACCTCCGGGGGTCGGACAGGATGGAAGAAAGGAATGTGTGTGTAATAGAGGAAAGGAGGGGGGGGACTTAATTGGAGAGAGGAAAAGAAAAGGGATGCGGTTGATGCAAGCTGTAAGGTTCGCCTCGTCTCCCTATTGACTTCGCTATGTGCGTACCCCCTTTGCCTCATTTCTTCGATTGCTAATTCGCACAGTAATTTGAGTTGTAATGACAGCCGTATGCAGCTTGTGTGCATTGCACTGTACTGCATGTAGCAGTACGCGGGGATTGCGCGGGAAGTGGGTCGTGTCAGAGGGATTATTCTAGGTTTGTTCAGGAGTGGTGAATGATTGTCTAAGATTGCTTATTTGATGTCAAAGCAAGGATTTGGATGGAGATAGATAAATAGATAAAGATAGAGAAATAGAGAACGATATATATATATAGAAAGAGAGGGATATATATATATATATATATATATATATATATATATATATATATGGTGATTGTCACTTCTTGACAGAAGAAGACCATCTTTCCCTTGCTTTATTGTTGATTACTCAATTATTTTCATGCATATTTGAAAATATATATATATTTTTTATTTATTTATTTATTTTTATTATTATAATTATGTACACATATATACACTTATACACACACACACACGTGGAGATGTGATCAAGAATGCATCAATTCTTATTTTCTGTGCGAACGAAGGTGGCTCTTCAGACCAGCCCTGCTTTTACACAGTCATATATATATATATATATATATATATATATATATATACATATACATACATTCGTTGACATCTATGCTGATGACACTACCATCTACGGCAACACATCAAAGGCTGTAAATGACAAAGTTCTCTCTGATTCTCTCTCCTCTGATCTCGAGCGCGTGGTTCAGTGGAGGAAGATGTGGCTGGTTACCTTTAATGCATCCAAAACCAAACTCCTATCCTTACATCATCAACGCTCTGATCCCCATCTGGCATCAATTGTGATGGATGGCTCTCGTCTGGGTGAGGCCCCGTGTTTTGACAAGCTTCTGGGTTTGACCTTTACTCCTGATCTGAAATAGAACATGTACATCAAGTCTGTTGCCAAGGTCGCTGGAAAGATGGTGGGATCCTTCTACCACTCCAGAAGATATCTCCCTTCTGATGCAATTCTCTATCTATATAAAAGCCAAGTACGTCAAAGGATGGAATACTGCTGCCATATCTGGGCAGGGGCTGCTAAAAAAACAGCCTATCCTGCCTTGACAGAGTACCAAATAGACTTCGTGGCTTAGTGGGGGATGCCCTTTTCTCTACCCTGCAACCTCTCTCCCACAGAAGAGACGTTGCGAGCCTATCCTTGTTTTATCGTTATTTCCATGGCAGGTGCTCGTCTGAACTCCAATCTCTGGTTCCCCCCTCGCCAATGTTTCACGAAAAACACCCGTCTAGCTGAATCCACTGTGAAAAATTCCCCCCACTCTTTATCTGTGCCTAAATCAAAACGTGGATTCCATGAACAAAGCTTCTTTCTTAGAACTGCACGCCTGTGGAACTCTGTTCCGTCTGCCTGCTTCCCACCGGACTACAACTTGGATGTGTTCAAGTCCAATGTTAACAAATTCCTAATGAACCGCCCCCTTAAGTAAACACTTCATCAAATCTCCACACTAACGTAATGTACTTGCAATAACCCTTATCCCTGAGTGGCTTCCGGGCCTTGATAAGTGGTGATCACTGTGTTAAAAAAAAACAAAAAACATACATACATACATACATACAAGTTAGAAAAGCATTTTATCCAAGGCATGAAAATTGTTAAACAAAATGTTTTTACCATAGGCTTTAAAAATAAAGGTACAAGATTCAATTGGAAATTTATTTATCTTCAAAGTGCAAGTTTATAAATTTACAAAGTAAAGTATAAAAATTAAATTTAAATTGATTCAAAAAAATTACCTTGGATTTATTTTATGTAATGTACATTCTGTTGCACTTTTAAAAAAATAAAATCATTGAAAATTTTATATCTATATAATTAATTGCTAGAGGAAAGATTTTAAAAGTACAACAGAATGTACATTGCATATTTGAGGGTCATAAAATAAATGAGTTTTTCCCGTTTCTTTATTTAAAGAAATTTTATGGACTGGCGGGCGAGTGATTTACGACTTTTAGTAACCCCAAGAAATTTTCAATCGACTGTGGCGACCGGTCGTGTAAAGTCTCAAAAGCTGTATATATAGATAGAGAGAGATAGATAGATAGATAGACGATAGATAGATGGAGAGAGAGAGAGAGACGAGAGATACAGATAAGAAGGGAAATAGTAGCTTAGATAAATGCTTTTGCAGTTTTAACAAAAGAGCTACAATAATATCAGAAGGTCTCCATTTATGTTGAACATCCACAGAATGTCCAACATCAATATATTACATATGAAAGATTTTGCTGTGGAATTTCTACAGGTTCCGCTAGATTTTTTTGTTTGTGTTTTTTTTTTTTTTTTTTTATTCTTATTTTTAATAATTCACTACAAGCAAACTTTTGGGAATGAATTTTTCTCACATTAAAACCTGACTTTGTTAAATGTGGGGAGGCAAGTGAATAGACAAAGTCTATTGAATGATTGTCTAAGATTGTTTATTTGACGTTAGAAAAACAAAGCAGGAATTTTGATAGGAATAGATAGATAGATAGATAGATAGATAGATAGATATAGAAGTAGAGAAATAGATTAATAGATAGATAGAGAGAAAGAGAGATAGATATAGAAGGAGAGAGATACATAGATCAATCGATAGATATAGGAAAGAGCTAGATAGATAGATAGATAGATAGATAGCTATAGGAGGAGAGAGATAGGAGATACAGATAAGGAAAATAGAGAAAGATGGAAAAAGGAGATTAAAGTGGAAAATGGGAAGTGAGAGAGGGAAGGGAAATAAAGAGGGGGGAAGAGGTAGGGAGATGAAAAACGAGATAGACAGAAAGGAGGAGAGAAGCAAAGGAGAGAGGAGGGAAAAGGGAAGCGACGAAGGAATAGAGAGGATAGATAGAGATAAGGGGAAGGAAGGAGATGAAGATGGAGATAGAGAAAGGAAGTTAGAGAGGAAAGAAGATGAAGAGGGAGGAAGATGAAGAGGGAGGAAGATGAAAAGGGAGGAAGATGAAAAGGGAGGAAGATGAAAAGGGAGGAAGATGAAAAGGGAGGAAGATGAAAAGGGAGGAAGATGAAGAGGGAGGAAGATGAAGAGGGAGGAAGATGAAGAGGGAGGAAGATGAAAAGGGAGGAAGATGAAGAGAGAGATAGAAGGGAAATAGAGGGAGATGGGAAAAGACGATGAAAGTGTAAAATAGAGAGAGAGAAAGAAAAAGGAAGCACAAAGAGATAGAGAGAGGGTGACATAGAGAAGGGGAAGATAGAGGGAAGGAGATAGAGAAGGAGGTAAATAAAGAGAGATACAGAGGGAACGGGAGAGAGAGAGGGAATGAGTAGTAGGAAAATAGAGGAAGATAGAAAGAGGAGATAAAAGTGGAAAATAGGGAGGGAGAGAGAGACAGAGGGGGGGATAAAGATAAGAGAGAGAAAGATGAAAAAGGAGATGGATAAAAAGAGTGAGATGGAAAGGGGGAGAGAAGCAAAGGAAAGAGGAGGGAGAGAAAAAGAAAGAAATGAAAAGAGGAAGCAACGAAGGGATAGAAGATGGAGATAGGAAACAAAGAGGAAGATAAGAGAAGGAGGGAGGCAGAGAGAGAGAGAGAGGGGGGAGAGATAGATAGAAAAGAGATGAAGAGGGCGATATGTAGAGAGGGGAGGGAGATGGAGAAGAGGAAGGAAAGAGGAAGAGGGAGGAAGGAAAAGTGAAAAGGAGACAGAGAAGGCGATAGACATACACAAATGCAGAGGCCGAGACGGACACACAAACCTAGAAAGTGTGAGAAAACTATGAATGAGCTTCGGGCTAGGATCAAAGTGTAGTACAAGATGCCACCCACCCCCACTTTCAATATTTGCCCTCGGTATTCCCCTAAATTGAATTTGTCTTAGTAGGACACCACCACCTCCATTCTTCAACCCCCACTTAGATCCCACTCCAATTTAGAGAACGACCTGCTTGTTTTCGGTTGAGAACAAATCAGAAAACAGTGGTCGGTTTATTATCTAAAAAGGGTTGGGTGGGGGTGGGGATGGTAGGTCTTACTAACCAATTTTTCGCTTTTTGTTCTGCCGGCTGCTCCAATCTGTTTTTTTTTTTTTTTTTTATACGAAGTGCCTTTAATAAGTTTCCAGACATTTTTGTATGGACATTTAAAATGGTCGTGGACTCTTGAAAATTCAGTATGTTATTGCTTATACATCTTATGAGATGACTGACTAACTTTTATGATTTGAGGTTTAAATGAACAGCTACAGCAGGAATTGGAATGCACCCTACTAAAGCCTAAGTGTCACAGCTGGTGAATTTCAAAAATGCAATCTGGACGTGAGGACACTTACGAAAAACGATATGCAATAAAATTTTGTTTTAAACTTGGAAAAAATGCCACAGATATGTATGGAATGCTTCCGACGGCTTTGGGGCCATTTTGCATGAATCGAGCATCAGTTTTTGAGTGGCATAAGAGATTCAAGGAACGCAGAGTCTGTGAGGGATGATGAAAGGTGTGGGAGATGTAAGGAAGTCAGGACTTATTTTGGAATCTATTCTCTCTGAACAACTATTTTGCATTTCGGATCAACTTGAGGGGATTTTCATGCAAGCTGACATATTATACGCGGTTTGTTTTTATATATATTTTTTTTACATATCCAACATTTTTTTCACTTTTTTTATTTGGAAATTTATAACTACAATAAATTGCGGTTTCACTCAATGCCTTAACTAGCAGATTCTAGCATTGCTACAAATATAATTTGCTGATTTCTTTATGTCCTCTGATGAGAAGAATAACAAGAATAGCATTCTTTGAAACTCTGCAAAATAAGGACTTTGTTAATTGTTTTTTGGAGTATTCAGTCGAAAAATAAATTTTGATTGTAAAGTTAAACTTACAGATGCTTTCCATATACTCTTTTCCTGATCTACATTAATGATCTTCCAAATCACATCCTTACATCATTTGTAGACATCTATGCTGACGACACTACCATTTATGGTAGCACATCTAAGACAGTAAACGACCAAGTTCTCTCCAATACTCTCTCCTCTGATCTTGAGCATGTAGTACAATGGGGAAAGGAGTGGCTGGTTACTTTTAATGCATCTAAAACCAAGCTTCTCTCTTTACATCATCAACATTCTGATCCACATCTGACATCAATTGAAATGAATGGCTCTCGTCTTCAGGAGGCCTCAAGTTTTGACAAACTTCTTGGCTTGACCATTACTCCTGATCTTAAATGGAACACGTACATAAAATCTGTTGCCAAGGCCGCTGGAAAAATGGTGGGATCTTTCTATCGAGCTGGTAGATATCTCACTGCTGATGCTATTCTCTATCTATATAAGAGCCAGGTACGTCCAAGGATGGAATACTGTTGCCACATCTGGGCAGGAGCTGCTAGAAAGGACTTGTCCTGCCTTGATAGAGTTCAAAATAGACTTCGTAGCCTGACTACAATATGGTTGTCTTCAAGTCTAACGTAAATAAGTTCTTGATGAGCCGTTCCATATAAGTTATCAACTTTACCAAATTTTCATTACTAATGATTACTATAATGTCCAATTTCTACTGTACACTCTTTAACCCTTATCCTTGAGTGGCCTCTTGGCCTTGATAATGTGGTGATGCCTATGTAAAAAAAAAATATATATATAAAATTCAATTTTGGGGGGGGGGTCCGATACAAACTGATATATAGTTGATTGGTAAAATAAAGAATTTTATAGTAGAGGATTGTCGTGCGTCTATAGAGACAATAAGTGCACAGTTTGATGTCAGTGTGGGAACTGTAACAAAATTATTCACGAAGAACTGAAGATTTGCGCAAAGTTTGTTCCAAGGGTGCTTCATCCTTCCCACAAATTATTTGACCAAGATGGGCATCAAAACAGTTCCTCACCCTCCTTATGGTCCAGACCTTTCTCCATGTGACTTATGGTTATTCCCTAAGCTCAAGGAAAAAAACTTTAGAAACTGTCATGAGATGAGATGAAAGAGGCTGTAATGAGGGTCACTCACGCTCACACAAGAGGGCTTCTATGGGGCCTTTCAGAAGTTGTCAGAATGATACAACAAGTGCATTGCAGCTGGAGGAGATTACTTCGTCGGGGACTGGAGTTCCATGTGTGTACTATCAATAATAGTGCCTATACGAAAAAAAAGTCTGGAAACTTATTGAGGGCACTTTGTACCATTGAAATCTTTATATCTACTTTATATTTCTTTTAGTCTGTCTGTCCTTTCCACTTTCTCTTGAAAACTACTGGGTCAATCTGGCTGAAATTTTGTATCCACTTTTACTATGATAAAGTGCAGCGAACTAAGTATTGTGGTATCCATTCAATGCGCAAGTAGAGATAATAGGGACTAAGTCTAAATGATCTACTACCTACTAAAAATGCAAAACATTATTTCTAAATATACTGAAATTTATTTTTATATGGACAGTATTTTTATATGGACAGTATATGCAAGTGTACGTTGCATTACTGCATCAACCCGTGCTACAGCTCTCTACATGTTTTGTCATTACCTTACTCTGATAACTTGCATTAAATGGCATCAATCAGGGATGCATAGTCCGAACAGTAGCTGCTATGTAAGAAATTTCTTTCTTGCATGTCTCAATTTCCTCCCTGCAGAAGCAAATGAATTCCACAAACAAAGCCATACCTTTCAAACTCAAAATTTATTCACAAGTAACAGCAATGAAAGTTCTTTGGTTCTGGTATATTCCTTTTGCAAAACGGTGGCCCGATTTGCTTCCATACGCATGGAGCCTTTAGTTCGAATTCCTATTGTTGGAATGTTAGTTCGTCGTTCCTTTGGAAGGATCCATGAATGTTCATGGTAAATTCGGCGGGAATGATGGCGCCTATAATTAGGCATAATGTGAGCCCCACGGGACTCAAGATGAAATGAGATAAGATCCAATATTTGGAAAATAAACATGCAGAACAGTTCTTGAATGTCATCCTTGATTTGGATAGATTCAGCAATATAAGTTGTCTCTGCTTGAAGAAATGTGTTCTTCATTCACCAACAGTTTGGTCTTCGTGAAAGAATAGTCTTGGCTTGCTCCAGAGGCAGCCGCTGTGGTTTGAGTCTATCCCGTTGCCAAATTTCTCTTAGACTGAAAAATAATAGCATGATACAAAAAAGCGTGCAAAGTCAAATCACATGGCACATTCAATTTTAAACCAATCACAGACCGGCTACTAGAACTGTGTGGCCGGCCTAAACAAGAAAGATGGCGGTTGTAGATGGAATTTCTTACAGCCTCAAGCAGACTTATAGATGCTCATCAGTCGTAGTGGAGCGGTGTTTGGACAATGATCTTCATGTGGGAAAAGGCTGACTCACATAAATAAGTGAACCCAAGAAGGTAGCACATTTACTGAGGTCGTGGTCCACTGAGAGTAAGTTCCAGAATTGTCCATAAGCTCTGCATCAGATAAATGTCAGCTTATAGTGTCACAATCTCATACTTCACTCCAGAAGAGTTTAGATTAAAATTTTCGATGTGAATGAAACAACCTTAGCATCGTTTTAGAAAGATGCAGCAAAATGCAAAAATCAGGAACAAAGAAATAGTCAGTTTCGCCCTGCATCGCCGACCTCTAGAAGAGGGGGATTTCTTGGCTGTAATGACCGTAGAGAAAGAAGGAGACAGAAAAAAAAGGCAGAAGAAAACTTGCTTCTAGCAGATTCGTGGTTCGTCACAAAGAACAATCCAACCTCCAGAATCACCTACACACAATCTGCAGGATACTGCCTGACTGCTTTCCAGCATCCTGCCTTTATAGCGGCTAGGAATTATATATTTGCATAATCGCGAGAGAGCACACGTGATTCTGCAAGAATTGCATGGAGTCAATGCCAATAAAAACCCATGGACGTCATCTTGGAACTCTCTTCCACTCGGCCTGCAACACAACAACAAGCGTATCCGAGGTAAGCTTTTTATTTCCTCCCATTTCGGTTATTGCCAATTCCGCTACAAAAGGGCGGCACATGAATGTAGCAATTAGCTCGAGTAAAGCAAAGTCTTTAAAGCGTTTGTCGGATTCTGATGGACAATTTGTTTTATCTAGCTGTGCACATGACTGCTCTTGTGTCTCCAGCTCTGCTGTGGGGTTTTGAAAGTTTGGTTCGCCGACTTAGTCGGATTTGAACCTTAGAATTCACTCGTGTCCATTCATTCCCAAAATTCTCAAGAACGACTTATTACATTTTTCTGAAATTTTGCCATCCATGCTTCCTTTCAGTCTTGAAGGACAAAGGATAACCCCTTAGGGGCAGTTGCATGTGTAATTGTGAGGCAAGGGTTGCTCAATCACAACCACACCTCTCCTGAATCGGCACTGCTAGAGTCCAGGACGACTTGAAACAATGCCGAGATAGGCGGAGAGCACATACAGCACCTAAAAATCCCAAATGGTCACCCATTTAGTACTGACCAGGTTCAACATTGCTTAACTTTGGTGAATTTTGCATGAAGTTACAACTACCCTAGGGAGGAAATGTAACATTCTGGAATTTTTGATAAAAATTCTGGTTGATTTTTTTTTAAATTAAAAAAAAATTTTTTTTTTAATTTTTATTTAATGCGGACCATTTTTTTTTTTTTTTTTTTAAATTTTTATTCATTGCGGACCATTTCTTTTTTTTTTAATTTTATTTATTGCGGACAATTTTTTTTTTTAATTTTATTTATTGCGGACCATTTTTTTATTTATTGCGGACAATTTTTTTTTTTAATTTTATTTATTGCGGACCATTTTTTTATTTATTGCGGACAATTTTTTTTTTTAATTTTATTTATAGCGGACCATTTTTTTATTTATTGCGGACAATTTTTTTTTTTAATTTTATTTATTGCGGACCATTTTTTTATTTATTGCGGACAATTTTTTTTTTTAATTTTATTTATTGCGGACCATTTTTTTATTTATTGCGGACAATTTTTTTTTTTAATTTTATTTATTGCGGACCATTTTTTTATTTATTGCGGACAATTTTTTTTTTAATTTTATTTATTGCGGACCATTTTTTTATTTATTGCGGACAATTTTTTTTTTTAATTTTATTTATTGCGGACCATTTTTTTATTTATTGCGGACAATTTTTTTTTTTTAATTTTATTTATTGCGGACAAATTTTTTTTTTTTTTAATTTTTATTTATTACGGATCATTTTTTTTTTTTAATTTTTATTTATTGCGGACCATTATCCTCATCTTTTTCTTAGTTGTTTCACAACGTTTCGGCCAACTATTCCTCTGGCCTTCGTGAGATGAGAATTGTCTGAAGATAGTGGTTTCAATCCTACCCAAAGCCGGCCAGAGGCTTACTTGACGAAAACGTGGTGAGACGACAACAACTACGGAAGGCAGTAATTGCAGTGGATGCAGTCAGGAGATTCAGACTCTCCTCATCAGCAAAAAGAGTGAGGGGGGGGGGTTAAAGACACCAAAAATAAAACTAAATGTAGTTTATGAATATTTGAAATGGTGATCACCATTTCAACCATTCATAAACTACATTTAACAACATGCCAATGGTTGGATTGACGATGATACTTACGGGCTTTAAAGGCGGCCAAATAAAAGATATATCTGCCTTACTTAAAAAAATGCTAGTTTTATTTTTGGTGTCTTTAAACCCCCACCAACTCTTTTTGCTGATGAGGGGACTTTGTTTTTTGAAAATCAAATGATAAAATTATTGTTCAAGACATATTGTCTATCTCAATAAAAACATCGTTTCCGAAACGATCGTACAATTTATTGATTTTGTTTGTTCTTTTGTTCTTCCTTTTGAAACAGATTTTTAATTTTAAATTATGAATCATTTTACTCATATATATATATATATATATATATATATATATATATATATATATATATGTGCGCTTAGGAGTCCTGAAAGTCTATTTGATCATGTTCCTCTCCACATCTCTCATATTTTTTTAGTGTGCTCTAGTTCCTCCTCTTTTGAAGATATTTCCCCTTTTCACTCTCAAACGCTTTATTTAGTCGGCAAATGTAAACTAACAACCCCCCTCATTCTCTCCAACTCAATCCGATTTGTCAACCCGATGTCCACCTGAGCCGCTCACCCGAGCATAAAACCTTTCGGTGCACCTCACTCCACCCTGCGGCGTGTTTAGACGCCGGCCAATCAATATTGCCCAAAACTATTTAGAGAGACCTTATTTGGGACCAAATTACATTACGCAGCCGGCCGTAGTTCAGAATTGGATTGCAAAAAGCCAAACGACTGCAGCCCTCCCCCATGAACAGTAGTATTTGTTATCCTTAATTACAAATCTGGTCCCCCACCTGATGACATGGATAATTTAGGGGTGAGGAAAGGGTGAGGTGGGGGCTGCTCATTTAGTTCACCCTCTCTGACTTATATTGCAGTGTTTGAGTCTTTTGTTTTGCAGTGTGTATGAACTTTGACCCCCTACGGCTGCAACTCGTCTGCTGTGTTTGCTTGGTGAATCTGAATGCAGTTATCTTGAAATAAAGATAAATAAAATAGGGATGAGGATGCTGGGGTGGGAGATGGAGAGCAGCACCTCATTGCGGAATGATGAAGGAAGAGATGCAGAAAAAAAAAGGAAGGTCTAAGATAGAAAGGTGAGAGAGAGAGAGAAAAGAAAAACAAAGGGAAAGAGAGAGAGAGAGAAAGTAAAAAGAGGGAGTAAAAGTAAATGAGAGGAAGAGAAAAGAAAGAGAATAGAGGATAAAGAGAAAGAGAGAGTGAAAGTAGAGGGAAACAGAGAAAGGGAGAGAGAGAGAGAGAGAGAGAGACGGAGGAGAGTAGAGCGTAATTAGAAGAGAGAGAAAGAGAGAGAGGAAAGACAGTGAAATGATATGGGAGAGAGGGATGATGAGTGGAAGAGGGTAGGAAAGAGAGAAGCAGAGGATGAAAAGAAAAAGAGGAAGGAAGAGAAAAAAAAGGAAGAGTAGGATAGAGAGGAGGGGGAAAGAATTATGGAGGAAAGAGAAAGAGACAGAAAAGAGAGAAAAGAGGAGAGAGAAAGAGAAAGGCAGAGAAAAGAAAAAGAAAAGAGAGAAAAGAGAAAGAGAGAGAAGAGAAAGAGAGAGAAGAGAGAAAAGAGAAAAGAGAGAAGAGAGAAAAGAGAGAAGAGAGAAGAGAGAGAAGAGAGAGAAGAGAGAAGAGAGAGAAGAGAGAAGAGAGAGAAGAGAGAAAAGAGAGAAGAGAGAAAAGAGAGAAGAGAGAGAAGAGAGAAGAGAGAGAAGAGAGAGAAGAGAGAAGTGAGAAGAGAGAACAGAGAAAAGAGAAAGAGAGAAAAGAGAAAGAGAGAAGAGAGAAAAGAGAAAGAGAGAAAAGAGAAAGAGAGAGAAGAGAGAAAAGAGAAAGAGAGAGAAGAGAGAAGAGAGAAAAGAGAAAGAGAGAGAAGATAGAAAAGAGAAAGAGAGAGAAGAGGGAAAAGAGAAAGAGAGAGAAGAGAGAAAACGAGAAAAGAGAAAGAGAGAAAAGAGAGAAAAGAAAAGAGAGAAAAGAGAGAAAAGAAAAAGAGAGAAAAGAGAGAAAAGAAAAAAGAGAGAAAAGAAAAAGAGAGAAAAGAGAGAAAAGAAAAAGAGAGAAAAGAAAAAGAGAGAAGAGAAAAGAGAGAAAAGAAAAAGAGAGAAAAGAGAGAAAAGAAAAAGAGAGAAAAGAGAGAAAAGAAAAAGAGAGAAGAGAAAAGAGAGAAAAGAGAGAAGAGAGAAAAGAGAGAAAAGAGAGAAGAGAGAAAAGAGAGAAAAGAGAGAAGAGAGAAAAGAGAGAAAAGAGAGAAAAGAGAGAAGAGAGAAAAGAGAGAAAAGAGAGAAGAGAGAAAAGAGAGAAGAGAGAAAAGAGAGAAGAGAGAAAAGAGAGAAGAGAGAAAGAGAGAAAAGAGAGAAGAGAGAAGAGAGAAAAGAGAGAAGAGAGAAAAGAGAGAAAAGACAGAAGAGAGAAAAGACAGAAGAGAGAAAAGACAGAAGAGAGAAAAGACAGAAGAGAGAAAAGACAGAAGAGAGAAAAGATAGAAGAGAGAAAAGACAGAGGAGAGAAAAGAGAGAAAAGAAAGAGAGAAAAGAGAAGGAGAGAAAAGAGAAAGAGAGAAAAGAAAGAAAATATAAAGAGAAAAATGAGAGAAAAGAGAAAGAGAGAAAAGAGAGAGAAAGAGAGAAAGAGAAAGAGACGAGAGAAAGAGAGACGAGAGAAAGAGAGAAAAGAGAGAAAAGAGAAAGAGAGAAAAGAGAAAGAGAGAAAAGAGAAAGAGAGAAAAGAGAAAGAGAGAAAAGAGAAAGAGAGAAAAGAGAAAAAGAGAGAAAAGAGAAGAGAGAGAAAAGAGAAGAGAGAAAAGAGAAAAAGAGAGAAGAGAGAGAGAAGAGAGAAAAGAGAATAAAGAGAGAAGAGAGAATAAAGAGAGAAGAGAGAGAAAAGAGAAGAGAGAGAAAAGAGAAAAAGAGAAAAGAGAGAAAAGAGAAGAGAGAGAAAAGAGAAGAGAGAAAGAGAGAAGAGAGAAAGAGAGAAGAGAGAAAGAGAGAAGAGAGAAAGAGAGAAAGAGAGAAAAGAGAGAAAGAGAGAAAAGAGAAAGAGAGGAAAGAGAAAGAGAGGAAAGAGAAAGAGAGGAAAGAGAAAGAGAGGAAAGAGAAAGAGAGAAAAGAGAAAAGAGAGAAAAGAGAAAGAGAGAAAAGAGAAAGAGAGAAAAGAGAAAGAGAGAAAAGAGAAAGAGAAAGAGAGAAAAGAGAAAAGAGAGAAAAGAGAGAGAGAGAAAAGAGAAGAGAGAGAAAAGAGAAGAGAGAGAAAAGAGAAGAGAGAGAAAAGAGAAAGAGAGAGAAAAGAGAAGAGAGAGAAAAGAGAAGAGAGAGAAAAGAGAAGAGAGAGAAAAGAGAAGAGAGAGAAAAGAGAAGAGAGAGAAAAGAGAAGAGAGAGAAAGAGAAGAGAGAGAAAAGAGAAGAGAGAGAACAGAGAAGAGAGAGAAAAGAGAAGAGAGAGAAAAGAGAAGAGAGAAAAGAGAAGAGAGAAAAGAGAAAAAAGAGAGAAGAGAGAATAAAGAGAGAAGAGAGAATAAAGAGAGAAGAGAGAGAAAAGAGAAGAGAGAGAAAAGAGAAGAGAGAGAAAAGAGAAGAGAGAGAAAAGAGAAGAGAGAGAAAAGAGAAAGAGAGAGAAAAGAGAAGAGAGAGAAAAGAGAGAGAGAAAAGAGAAGAGAGGAAAGAGAAGAGAGGAAAGAGAAGAGAGAAAAGAGAAGAGAGAAAAGAGAAGAGAGAAAAGAGAGAGAGAGAGAGAGAAAAGAGAAAAGAGAGAAGAGAGAAAAGAGAAAGAGAGAAAAGAGAAAGAGAGAAAAGAGAAAAAAGAGAGAAAAGAGAAGAAAGAGAGAAAAGAGAGAAAAGAGAAAAGAGAGAAAAGAGAAAAGAGAGAAAAGAGAAAGAGAGAAAAGAGAAGAGAGAAAAGAGAAAAAGAGAGAAGAGAGAAAAGAGAATAAAGAGAGAAGAGAGAATAAAGAGAGAAGAGAGAGAAAAGAGAAGAGAGAGAAAAGAGAAAAAGAGAAGAAGAGAAAAGAGAGAGAGAGAAAAGAGAAGAGAGAAAGAGAGAAGAGAGAAAGAGAGAAGAGAGAAAGAGAGAAGAGAGAAAGAGAGGAAGAGAGAAAGAGAGAAAGAGAGAAAAGAGAGAAAGAGAGAAAGAGAGAAAAGAGAAAGAGAGGAAAGAGAAAGAGAGGAAAGAGAAAGAGAGGAAAGAGAAAGAGAGAAAAGAGAAAAGAGAGAAAAGAGAGAAAAGAGAAAAGAGAGAAAAGAGAAAAGAGAGAAAAGAGAAAGAGAAAAGAGAAAGAGAGAAGAGAGAAAAGAGAAAGAGAGAAAAGAGAAAAGAGAGAAAAGAGAGAGAGAGAAAAGAGAAGAGAGAGAAAAGAGAAGAGAGAGAAAAGAGAAGAGAGAGAAAAGAGAAGAGAGAGAAAAGAGAAGAGAGAGAAAAGAGAAGAGAGAGAAAAGAGAAGAGAGAGAAAAGAGAAGAGAGAGAACAGAGAAGAGAGAGAAAGAGAAAGAGAGAAAAGAGAAGAGAGAAAAGAGAAGAGAGAAAAGAGAAGAGAGAAAAGAGAAGAGAGAAAAGAGAAAAAAGAGAGAAGAGAGAATAAAGAGAGAAAGAGAGAAAAGAGAAGAGAGAGAAAAGAGAAGAGAGAGAAAAGAGAAGAGAGAGAAAAGAGAAGAGAGAGAAAAGAGAAGAGAGAGAAAAGAGAAGAGAGAGAAAAGAGAAGAGAGAGAAAAGAGAAGAGAGAAAAGAGAAGAGAGGAAAGAGAAGAGAGGAAAGAGAAGAGAGAAAAAGAGAAGAGAGAAAAGAGAAGAGAGAAAAGAGAAGAGAGAGAGAGAGAGAAAAGAGAGAAAAGAGAGAAAGAGAAAAGAGAAAGAGAGAAAAGAGAAAGAGAGAAAAGAGAGAAAAGAGAGAAAAGAGAAAAGAGAGAGAAAGAGAGAAAAGAGAAAAAAGAGAGAAAAGAGAGAAAAGAGAAAAGAGAGAAAAAGAGAGAAAAGAGAGAAAAGAGAAAGAGAGAAAAGAGAAAGAGAGAAAAGAGAAAGGAGAAAAAGAGAAAGAGAGAAAGAGAGAAAAGGGAAAGAGAGAAGAGAGAAAAGCGAAAGAGAGAAAAGAGAGAAAAGCGAAAGAGAGAAAAGAGAAAGAGAGAAAAGAGAAAGAGAGAAAAGAGAAAGAGAGAAAAGAGAAAGAGAGAAAAGAGAGAAAGAGAGAAGAGAGAGAAAAGAGAGAAAGAGAGAAGAGAGAAGAGAGAAGAGAGAAAAGAGAAGAGAGAGAAAAGAGAGAAGAGAGAGAAGAGAGAAAAGAGAAAGAGAGAAAAGAGAAAGAGAGAAAAGAGAAAGAGAGAAAAGAGAAAGAGAGAAAAGAGAAAGAGAGAAAAGAGAAAGAGAGAAAAGAGAAAGAGAGAAAAGAAAGAAAAGAGAAAGAGACTGAGAGAAAAGAGAAAGAGACTGAGAGAAAAGAGAAAGACTGAGAGAAAAGAGAAAGAGACTGAGAGAAAAGAGAAAGAGACTGAGAGAAAAGAGAAAGAGAGGGAAAAGCGATAGAGAGAGAAAGAAAGAGAGAAGAAAGATAGAGGGGAAAGAGAAGGGAAAGAGAAAGAGGGAGAGGAAAGAAAATGACAGTGAAATGAGATGGGAGAGAGGAATGATGAGTGGAAGAGGGTAGGAAAGAGAGAAGCAGAGGATGGAAAGAAAAAAGGAAGAGAAAAGAGAAAAAAAGAAGGAGGAGGAAAATATGGAGGACCGGGAAAGAGAAAAAGACTGAGGGAGAAGAAAGAGGAGAAAGAGAAAGAGGGACAGGAAAGAGAAGGGAAGAGAGAGAGAGAAGAAGAAGAGAAAAGGAGACAGGAAAGAGAAGATAGAGGAAAAAGGAAAGAAAAGGAGACGAGAGAGAAAGGGAAAGAGAGAGGATAGAGAAAGGGAAAGAGAGAGGATAGAGAAAGAGAAAGGGGAGGGGGGTAGAGAGGAAACAGAAAAGAGGAGAGAGAGAAAAAGCAAAATGGAAAAGATAAAAGAGGGAGGCAAACGAGAGGTGGAGGGGAGAGGAAATCCACCTCGAACAAGATTCTTCTTATTCTTTAGCCGACGGCTCAAAGCGCCGCAATATTGACAAACATTCCAAAGTCAATAATTCGAAAAAAATAAAATAAACAAATAAATAAATCTTACCCCACTCTCAACCTCACCTGAAACGAGCATACCCCGTTCTCTGTGGCACTCTAATCCTACTCTAACCAGTACAGAAAATGTCAATTAGGAAAATCATAGATTCTATGAACAAAGCTTCTTTCTTAGAAGTGCATGCCTGTGGAACTCTCTTCCGTTTGCCTGTTTCCCACCTGACTACAACTTGGATGTCTTCAAGTCCAACATAAACAAATTCCTGATGAACCGCCCCCCTCCTTAAGTAAGACACTTTATCAAATCTCCAATACTAACGTACTATACACGCAATAATATTATTTTTTATTTACATGGAGGTCACCACTTATCAAGGCCCGGAAGCCACCCGGGGATAAGGGTTATTGCGTGTACAGTAATCAATGGGATAGTATCATAGTAATCGTTAGTATTGGAGATTTGATAAAGTGTCTTACTTAAGGGTACGATTCATCAGGAATTTGTTTATGTTGGACTTGAAGACATCAAGGTTGTAGTCAGGTGGGAAACAGGCAAACGGAAGAGAATTCCACAGTCGTGCACTTCCAAGAAAGAAGCTTTGTTCATGGAATCTACGTTTTGATTTAGGAACAGATAAAGAGTGGGGAAATTTAATGACAGTGGTTGCAGCTAGACGGGTATTTTTCGTGAAAGATTGGCGAGGGGGGGACCAGAGATTGGAGCTCAGACGAGCACTTGCCATGAAAATAATGATAAAACAAAGACATCTCTTCTGTGGGAGGGAGGTTGTAGGGAAGAAAAAAGGGCATCCCCCACTAAGCCTATTTTGTACTCTGTCAAGGCAGGATAGGCTGTTTTTTTAGCAGCTCCTACCCAGATGTGGCAGCAGTACTCCATCCTTGCTCCATTTTTTAGCTCCTAACACCAAGTGGCTTCATGCCTTGCCTAGAGCGATTTCCACAAAAAATAAATAAAATGCAGTTTCAGTATGTATTTCAAACAAGAATCAAGAACAAAGAAACAATAGAATTAATTATTATAAACTGGACAAAGCAGGGTAGAGCGGTAGCCTTAGACATATCTAAGGCTTTTGACAGGGTATGGCACGATGGCCTTCTCAGGAAAATCAGATCTTATGGTATCACTGGACGAATACTTAACATAATTAAAGCTTCCTTGAATAATAGAAGAATCCAGGTTGTCCTCGACGGTCGTACATCTAAACAATCTATATATCTATAAAAGTGAAATTGTCTGTATGTGTACATTTCCCTACCAAACTACTCTGTCAAATTTCAGTCTACAGACTCGAGATTTCACATAAGGGATATTGAGATTTGGGAAAATCTTTTTAATCAGCTTTCGGCCAGAAATTTGGCTCTGAAGGGGTCAAAGTTCGACGACTTGACCTTTGAAAACTCTACCAAACTCCTCCACCAATTCTGGGTCTAAGCACTTGACATTTTAGATGTAGGTTGCTTGGACATGGATCAAACTTTTTAATTTGATTTGAGTCCAAAACAATAAATGTTAAGGGGTCAAAAGAAAATTGACCTCTGCAGTATCTACCAACTTTTCTCTATGGTAGTTAAGGAAGACTATTATATAGAAAGACATTACCGTACATATGCACTCTTTAATATATATATAGGCACATAAAGTTATGAAGAGTACATAGGGCCCGAGCAAAGCTGGGTTGAACCGCTAGTATGATATAAATGCAGGTGCACTTCAGAGGTCTATCCTTGGACCTTTATTATTCCTTATTCATAAATGACCTCCCAAATAAAATTGTTTCAAAGATGGGTATATTTGCTGATGATACCACACTCTACAACTGGCAGGAGGGAAAACAAATGAAAACATACCTAAGGAAATGACACTAGAGGTAGATCTCTCATTTTTAGTGGAATCTGAACAAACATAGATGGTCACATTCAATGCGGTCAAGACTAAGCTTGTTTCCTTCAATAATTACAAGAAACCTTCTCAACCACCAATAGCTATGATTAAAGATAAATTACCTGAAAGTACTTCTTTCAAACTAATCGGCTTAACGTTCACGGGGAACGGGAGTTGGAACAGATACATTGAGAGCATTGCCATCCGATGCGAAAAAGGTGGGCTCTCTCTACTATGCTAGAAAGTAACTTACGCCTGAAAGTATTCTGTACCTCTACAAAGCCAACATTCGCCCATGTATGGAGCATTGTTGTTACATTTAGGCTGGTGCATCTGCTACTAGTCTCTCGCTTCTGGACAGGGTTCAAAAGAGAGTCGCCAACTTGATAGGTCCTAAACTGTCATCAAAGCTTCAACCTCTGTGTGACACTTACGTCACCCGCGCGTCATCCAGTGGTGGAATGACCCCGGTTGTCGGTTCTGGTGTTTCCTCGGCGAGGATGTCAACGGCCGGTTTCCTGAAACAGACTTGTCATGCAAAACAATTGAAAGGACCAAGTCAATAAGCGTTTCCTTTTGTACAAACTTCCTTGTATTTCAATAACAGTACAATCGCAGTTAGCTGTTTAGTTAGGGACTGGCCACTTGCTAACGGTGAGGTTTTCTCTTCTCTCTCTGACAGAAAACTCAATTATCTACGTGACAGGGTCAATCGATGGGGGAATCTTCGTTCGTCGGACCCAAGGAAGCAAAGCTCTCTCTCTAACTGTCAATCTCTCAAGGCTCGCTGCTTATATTGTGGGGTCGTGGACGGGGTCTCTTCCCGTTTCGGGTCGTTGGCCAATCAGAATTAAGGGATCGCTGTCCATCAAATCTTCGCCAGGCGGCCTATACCCAAAAAAGGAGCTGTCTTTCTTCCTCTGTTGGCATTCGGGCGTTCTCAATTTCGGCCGACGTGGCCTAATGGAACTTGACAGGTCGTAAAAACAGAATTGTCTTACTTAATTATTTTTGAGAGAACATAAAAACAGCTGAATCCGATTCCACAAAGGCCACGTGTCTTTTCCATAGGGGTCACTTATCACTTTGTACATCGGAATTTCATTGGTATCCTCGCCACCCACGGGCTGTCATGGCCAATTTAACGTCATCACGTTCTCCCGCCATAAGCTATGATCTTATCTTCTTTTCTGCCTTTCTTTTTCTTCCTTTCGTCGTTTACAACTGCCTTTTTTCCCTTTCTTTTTCCATGCCTGTTGTTCAGGATCAAAGTGCAGCATCTGTTCTTCGGATGCTGCACTTCCATTTCTTGTTCTCTTTCGGTGGAGAAATCCTTCACGACTGGGACAATTCTTATTTTTGTACCTTTGAGCGTCTCTCATCTGTCCCACCGACGAAATGTTGCATCCCTATGCCTGTTCTACAAGTATTTTAATGGTGAATGCTCCGACGAATCACAAGCCCTTGTACCCCTTCAACGTGAATACCCCTGACAAACCCGACAAGTAGAAAAATCCTACCCCTATACAGTTGAGATCCCTAGAAGTAAGAAAACCTTTTACTCTAATAGTTTCTACCCCAGAACTGCTAGACTTTGGAACTCTCTCCCGGGTTCCTGCTTTCTCAACTGTACTGACATGCAGAAGGTCAAGTGTAATGTGACCAGACATCTTGCTGCTCAACTCCCTACATAGTATCCCTGCAACTTATGTCCTCGATAGTAGCCCCTACATCAAAGTGGCACTGTACCTTGTTCAGGGTGAAAATGGAATAAAAAAGAAAAAAAAAAAAGACAATTTAGGGTTTTTTTTCTTTAAGAACTTATAATCTATAAATATAAAAGCGAAAATGTATGTATGTGTGTTCGCTTTTTCTGTGTGTCTACAAAAGGCTTCTTTCAGAGAAGCGGTCGGTCGGTTCACAACTTTTTAAAACTTTTTATATCACATATGAATCGTAATATCTCACAGTTAACAACGAAGCTCGCCTGTCTATTTAATTTGCTCGATTTCGGGAAGATAAATATTCAATATTTGTCACTCGCCGCATGTGGGTTAGTCTTTTTCCTATAACATCTTGGGGGCAAGGAAAAAAAGCGTTCAGCAGTAAATACTATTCCCGCAGTCAAATTTGACCTCATTAACTCATTAAAACGGGCACCTATATCCAACTAATTAAATAAATTCAAATGTGTTTCCGTTAGCATCTCGCGGTGGGGCAATGGTTAACATCGCACTTTTTTTTTCTTTTTTTTTTTCACACTTTAATTTACAACTTTGCCTCACGGGTTCGGGTTCGATCCTCATACTTACTTTTTTTTTACCCCCCCCCCAAACACCCGGGCACCGCCGGGTACCCCTCGCTAGTTAGTTGATAAATGTAAGTAAACTTTATCCGTTACACCCCCCACACTTTTTTGTTATAAATATGAGGTGTCTTCAATAAGTTTCCAGACTTTTTTGTACAGGCATTTAAAATTGTCGTAGACTCTTGAAAATTCAGTATGTTATTGCTATACATCTTATGAAATGACTGACCATTTTTCATGATTTCAGCTTCAAATGAACAGCTCCAGCAGGAGTTGGAATACACTCTACTAAAAAACCTAAGTGTCACAGCTGGTGAATTTCAAAAATGCTATCTGGACGTGAGGACACTTTAGAAGAACAATATGGAAAAAAATTATGTTTTAAACTTGGAAAAAAATTCACAGAAACGTATGGAATGCTTTAGATTGCTTTTGGACCATCTTGCATGAATCAAGCATTCGTTTTGGAGTGGCATAAGCGATTCAAGGAAGGCAGGAAGTCTATGAAGGATGATGAGAGAAGTAAGGAAGTCAGAACATGAGAGTTGATTGGCCAAATAAAGAATTCCATGGATAAGGACAGTCGTGTGTCTATAGAGGCAATAAGTGCACAGTTTGATGTTAGTGTGGGAACTGTACACACAATTATTCGCAGGGAACTGAACATGCGGAAGATTTGTATGAAGTTTATTCCAAGTGTGCTCAACAAATATCAGAAAGAAAGACGTTGTCATAGCGATCAAGACAGTTCCTCACCCTCCCTATAGTCCGGACCTTGCTCCCTTTGACTTTTGGTTGTTCCTTAAGCTCAAGGAAAATCTTACATTATGAGACAATTGAGGAAATGAAAGAGTGTGACGAGTGTGACTGACATGCTCACACATGGGGCCTTCCATGAGTTATTGGAACGGTATAACAAGTGCATTGCAGCCGGAGGAGATTACTTCAAAGGGGACTAGAGTTTCCTGTGTGTACTATCGATAAAAGTACCCGTACAAAAAAGTCTGGAAGCTTATTGAAGGCACCTCGTATATATGGTTAAAAATATGGCTATATAAAAATATGGCTATATAAAAATATGGCTATATAAAAATATGGTTTAAAAAAGAAAGAAAGAAAGAATGCGCGAGACAAAAATGAAAGAAAAAATACTTCCGGACATCTGACACATATAAAGTTTCCTTTCTTTCTTTTTTATTTTATTTTATTTGTTTCTATGGAAAGCGTAACATTTATCTCCATCAGAAAACTTAACAAAGAAACCAAATACAGTAAATTGAAAAAAATTAAATTTTCTTCTAGCGCAAAAATAAAAAAAGAATAAAAAAAATAATTTTTTTTAAATAAATATTTTTAACTCTCAAAATAATTGGGACAGGCTTCATTTAAAGTTAAAAAAAAAAAAAAAAAAAAAAAAAAAAAGAAGAATAGGAAAAAAAAAAATTAATGAATATAAGTTTGAAAAAAATTCCATCATTTCCCTTCTGAATATTCTCACAATTTTAATGAACTGGGGATCGAAAATGGCTGTGAACTGTTTATAATTTGCAAAATCAATTTACATTGGAATATTTCATGCAAATACAGAATTAAATCGATTGGGAAATTACTTACTGGAGCATATTCGAACAAAAAAAAAATAATAATAATAATATTTAAGCCATATATATATATATATATATATATATATATATTAGTGATGAGACGATTCCAATATTTTTTCCGATACAATTCTCGATTTCAATCTATAAAAGTGAAAGTGTGTGTGTGTGTGTGTGTGTGTGTGTGTACATTTCCCTACGCAATAACTGTCAATTTTCAGTCTACAGACTCGAAATTTGATATACAGGGTACTGATATTTGGGAAAATCCATGTGATCGGTTTTCAGGCAGAAATTTTGCGATTAAGGTGTCAAAGTTGAGCGATTTGACTCCACCAAACTCCTCCTACAATTTTGGGTCTAAACATTTGAAATGTTAGATATAGATTCCTTGGACATGGATCTAACTTAATAACTTGATTTGAGCCGTAAACAATAAATTCACAGGGTCATAATAGGGGTCAAAGTTAAACAAAATTTACCGTTTTTTTTTTTTTGCTCAGAATACACCTAAAAACACCCGGGCAACGCCGGGCACCCATGCTAGTATATCTATAAAAGTGAACGTGTGTATCTGTGTGTCTACATTTCCCTACGCAATAACTGTCAATTTTCGGTCTAAAGACTCGAAATTTGATATACAGGGTACTGAGATTTGGGAAAATCTTTGTGATCCGTTTTCGGCCAGATATTTGGCTGTTAAGGGGTCAAAGTTCAACGATTTCACCTTTGAGAACTCTACCAAACTCCTCCGACAATTTTGGGTCTAAACACTTGAAATTTTAGATATAGGTTCCTTGGACATGGACCTAACTTAATAACTTGATTTGAGCGCAAAACAAATGTTAATAGGTCATAATAGGGGTCAAAGTTTTCTTTCTTTCTTTTTTGCTCAACATGCACCTCCAAACGCCGGGCTGAAATGCTAGTCTTTTATAAATCTCTAAATATTTTGCTATAAAATGTTATTTTGTCCTGATTACTATAAAAAAAAAAAAGACATCTTAAATAATGTGCATATATTTTCTCAAACGTAAAAGCACACTTATGAGGGTGTGATCCAGCGATTTTAATCTTACTGGAAGTTTAAAATCAATAAATATTTATTATTTTATTATTATTACAAGCAGTGGAAGATGTTTTATGAAAACAAAATCAAATAAAATAGATAATTAAAGGAATCGGTTTTGGCATCGGAAAATAGGCTCAAATTTTCACCGATTCTCATACCCCAAAAAGCTTCGATTTTTCCGATTCCCAATTCAAATTAATCATCTCAACACTAATATATATATAATAGCAGAAGTACCCGTCATTGACTGGGTTCAAAAACAGCCTACAGAAAATGGACTGTGATTGATGAAAGTATGATAGGTTATGAAAAGAAGGGGCTTGTAAAGAAATAGGTTTTGATACTCAAAAATCTTACCCTAAGTAAAATATGATGAAAGTAAAGATAATTTTTGCGAAAATATATTTTTTTATATCAACTTTGTTTCCATTCGTAGCCAAGAGTGACCAACAAAATGATGTTTCCTTACAAAGAGAAAATGTTTTATATATATATATATATATATATATATATATATATATACAAGAAATAAATGTTACCATAGTCAATAAAAGTTACTTTTATGGTAGAAAAGTTCATTGGTTTGTAATTTTAAGTAGTTTGTAATGATTTTCTTTTTTAATTCACGAACCGGTTTAAAAAAAATCAAAATGGCAGCGACTTTGAAATGGAGAGCCCCGTTTTCAATTTGAAGGAGGGGCACCTGAGCATTCTGTGTTAACAATTTAAGAGAGTTCCGTCAACGTAAGGAATATTTATAAATATACTTTAATGTTTTCCGTTATTTTGTGCTTTAGGAATATTCCATTATGGCATGTGTAGTTTATATAAAAATTCATTTAAGTAGTTATCGGCTCAAATTTCGTTTTAATTTCGATTCGCTAAAATTATTTCGTATTAGTAAAGAGCATTAAAAACTATTTCAAAACTAAAAAAAAAAACATGAACTGAACTTTTATTGACTTTGGTAACATTTACTTCTTGTATATTTATTTTTTCGGGTAGTCATTTGTTGGCTTTTCTGCTAAACAGTCTTACTAAATAATATCGACGAAATATCGAAAAATAAAGAAACAAAAAGTTTTAAAAAATAATGAAGCTTTACTTACTTCAGTAAAATAATCCGAAACAGCAAAAAAGGGATATTAAAAAAGTAAACACGTAATTACTTTAGTTTTTTAAAGCAAAGAATCGATATAAATATGAATAAGAAGAAAATGGTGCCCCTTTTCAAGCAAGAACAGCTTTGTTTCAGTTTTACAGTATTGAACGGTGTAATATTGCGCCGGCGGATTCAGGGTTGTACTATTGTAATATAAAGAATACACAGAAAGGGTTGTAATCAACTGAATTCCTTCTAATACACTGACAAAAAAAATGCTTAAACAGATATATAAATAAAAATAAAAAGGTTATGTAAATGTTTTTAAAAAGACACGTAATCACGTGAGCAGGATTTTTTGCTTCTTTTGACATGATAACAAGTAACGTTCTTATTTTTTATTATTTATCTATTTTCGAAAGAGTGCACCGTGCAAGTGAAGAAGGAAAAAAACAGAGTTATGCAAAATTTGTGTCTAGAATTGTCTAAAGTTCTGACTTATTTTTTTGGCTTTTACTTTAATAAGAACATGAATTTATGAGGTGAATTTATTCGACACAATATGATTCAACTCAAAAAAAATAAATAAAAGCTAATATGAATTAAGATTAAAGTTAAGGTGTTATTGTGGACCCTCACCCCTTTTTAAAAAACCTTGTTAAACTTTGAGACATATTTACATTCTATGGAGGTCAGGCGCGAACGAACACCCCATTATTTTA
>NC_136525.1:46485648-46494609 GCF_053919585.1 Euprymna scolopes
TTTAATAACTTAATGAGGTCAATTTTTGACTGCGGGGTATCATTTAGTGAGGAACGCTTTTTTTTTTTTTCAAGATGTTGGGGGTAGGGGGAAACAGCTCCACTTGTCCAAATTGAATAGCAATTGTCTTCTGATATAAGGAAATAATATTTCCACATTGATCAAAGCTCGTTGCTTTCGGACATTTCCAGCGATCGAGACCGAAAAAATACCTAGACAATTAGTGTCGCTTTTATTATAGGAAAAGGCCTAACCCACATGCGGCGAGCGAAAACTGTTGAATATTTATCTTCCCGAAGTCGAGCGAATTAAATAGGCAGGCGAACTCCGTTGTTAACTCTGAGATATTACGATTTACATGTGATATAAAAAGTTTTAAAAAGTTGTTAGGCGACCGACTGCTTCTCTGAAAAAAGCCTTTCTTGGACATACACAAAAAGCGAACACACAAACACACACGCATTTTTGCTTTTATATATATAGAAGAGATATATATACACTAGCAGGCCACCCGAAATTAAATATGATATTTTGATTAATGCAGATTTCATATTTATTACTATATTATAATAAACCCAATATATAGTAATGATTTTAAAAGTTAAAAAAAAAAAATGACTCGTGCGCCACCACCAACAATCGTTAAGCTTACGATTTACTTTTTCCTTTGACGTTGATGACTGTACTATGAAGACATGTTTGCTGCAAAGCTAAAAATTAAAAAACGAACCAATAGCTATTACGTCACGCATGCATATTCGTAATGCCGTCGTTTAACCTTCACCTGGTAAACTCCATTTTCTTAATTTTCACACTTTTGCACCCATTTTTCCCTTAAGCATAACAAACAAAAATACTGATTTAAACTTAAGCATAACAAACCAACAAAAATACAGTTTAAACTTAAGCATAACAAGCCAACAAAAATATTGTTTTACACTTAAGCATAACAAACTAATGAAAATACTGTTTTAAACATAAGCATCAAAAAACGATAAAATACTGTTTTAAACTTAAGCATAAGAAACCAACAAAATACGTTTTTAAACTTAAGCATAACAAACCAACAAAAATACTGCTTAAAACTTAAGCATAACAAAAATACTGTTTTCCACTTAAGCATAACAAACAAAAATACTGCTTTAAATTTAAGCATAACAAGCCACACATGCGTGGTCCTCCTCTGGTGCTGCATGTGTGATGAAACTACAAAAAATAGTGAAGAAATGATGAATGTGAGAAGTGTGAAGGGCCAACGTTGCCTTCACATTTTCGCCAAGTTTCAGAAAAATCTAATGGATGGGGCAAAAGTTATGGGGTAAAAAGTGTCATTTTTTTTTTTTTTTTTTTTGCAATTTTGGGGCATTTATGACCCCTTTTGAGCTCCTGGGAATGCCGAATCCCAGAGAAAAATGGACAAACAGTGCAGTTACATGCCTTAAGACATGTATATTTGAATTCAGCACCATGGAAAAACTACTATATAGACATACATATCAAGTTTGAAAAAAGAGCTCGAAAAGACCTGTTTTTTTAGCCCTAAAAGTCCCAGGGGGATGCGAACCAGAATTTTGCCAGGGTCACCCATACTGAATTTATATTAAGAACAATGGGCTCCATATTTTGGCCAAGTTTCAGAAAAATCTAATGGATGGAGCAAAAGTTATGGGATAAAAAAGTGTCAGTTTTTGCAATTTTTGGGCATTTGTGACTCCTTTTGAGCTTGTGGGAACACCGAATCCCAGAGAAAATGAACAAACGGTGCAGTTTAATGCCTTAAGAAATTTATACTTGAATTCAGCACCATAGAAAACCACTATAAAACATAAATATCAAGTTTTTGAGTTATATGAAAAAAAGAGCTCCAAAAAGGCATGTTTTTTTAGCCTTAAAAGTTCCAGAGGGATGTGAACCAGAATTTTGCCAGAGTCACCCATACTGAATTTATATTAAGAACAATGGCCTCAACATTTTGGCCAAGTTTCAGGAAAATCTAATGGATGGATCAAACACTATTGGACAAAAAATGTAATTTTTAGCAATTTTGGGGCAGTTTTGACCTCTTTTGAGCTCCTGGAGATGTCGAATCCCAGGGTAAATTGATAACGGTGCAGTTTCAGGCCTTAACACGTATATTTGAGTTAACCACTATATAGTCAGACATATCAAGTTTTGTTGAGAAATATGAAAAAAAGAGCCACAAAAAGGGCATTTTTAGCACTAAAAGTCCCCGAGGATGCAAACCAAAATTTTGCCAGGGTCACGTCACCCATACTGAATTCGTATTACCAATGGGCTCCATATTTTGGCCAAGTTTCAGAAAAATCTAATGGATCGATCAAAAGTTATGAGGTATAACGTGTCATTTTTGGCTATTTTGGGATATTTTTGACCCATTTGGAGCCCCTGGGGACGCAACGGGAATTTTGCAAAAAAAAAATTTTTTTACAGTGCACATCTATTTAATGAAATGCAATTTGTGGCAAAATTTTAGGAAAAACTAATGGGCGGTTATCTGGCAATCGTCCGGACTAACGGACGCACGGATGGATGGATGCCACTGAAAACATAGGACCCTCTCCAAGAAATCAGGGAAACAACAAACTAACAACCGTTACAGACCAAGAAAAATGCCGTTTTAAACTTAAGCTTTACAGACGAATAAAAATACTATTACAACTTTAGCATGACAGACCAATAAAAATAGTATTACAACTTTAGCGTGACAGATCAATAAAAATACTATTACAACTTTAGCGTGACAGATCAATAAAAATACTATTACAACTTTAGCGTGACAGATCAATAAAAATACTATTACAACTTTAGCGTGACAGACAGACCAATAAAAATACTATTACAACTTTAGCGTCACAGACCAATAAAAATACTATTACAACTTTAGCGTCACAGACCAATAAAAATACTATTACACTTTAAACGTGACAGATAATCCAACAAATCATCTCGTAGTGGTTAAAGATGAACCTTCAGAAAAAAAAGGGACATTAATTACGAAAAAGACATCAGAAAAATGTCACCGAAAGCAGAAAGTTGAATTATTTATGCTAAAACGGATGACGAAATAGTGAAAACGCTGGTGCGTGAAGTCGTCGGCCAAAATGACATTGAGTGGCAATTTTAAATTCATCACAATTTGAATTTTCATCTACTCAAACTGGTGCGCTTTGCTCTCATCCTCATCATCACTGCCATCCTTGGCTGTTAAATGGCAATTCGAATCAATGAGTGTCGTCGGACAGCAATCAAATTTAGTTCGGGACATCAGAAGTGTTTTGGGGTAAGGCGAAAGAATGGACTATGGTGGAAACGTGAAGTGTTCTTCGAGAAATCAGAACGGGATGCTGACAAAATAGCACATTTTAGAGATGAAGACAGTGAATGAAAAAAAAACAAAAAAAAAAACAAAAAAAAACATGATTAATGCAGATGATGACGTCAAAGATTTCACAAGAACTTTCGCAGTCGTGAAACATTTAACAAAAAGATAATAATCCGATGATCCCCAAGTACCAAATTTTCACTTTTTACTCCTTAGCAGCCCATTTTTCCGAATGAAAACTAATTTTAAAATATTCAATTTCAAGTCTGTAGATCAATAACTCGTTGACTATACACACATACACACACACACATTCTCACTTTAATAGATATTCTAGCAAGTCGCCAGGCGTTGCCCGGTTATAAAATACGCATAAATATAATATTTTAATTAATGCAGATGTCTTATCTATAATATAAATCTCACCTGTCTGTTTAAATGTATGCATGTATATATTTATGTATGTATGTTTGTATATATATCTGCCGAAAACTTTCGACAGAGACAATGGATTTTCACAAGATCAGTATCGTTTAGAAGCTCGACCCTTCGGACGACAAATATCGAAAAATTGGCTAAAAATATTAATTCCTTCAACTGGGCACTTTTCTACAGGAAGGGGTCGCTTTTTTGCGAATATTTTCAAAAGTCATCCCCTCTTTTCGATTGACTAGCCTTAATTTAAACTTATGTCACTTCCGGTCTGGTGATGGATACAACAGCAAAGAAGTCACTTTTTTTTCACACTCTTTTCCTCCTTCACGGTACGGGTTCGAGCCTACCTGCCTACTACCACTTTTTTTTTTTTTTTGTTCAACACACACTTTCAAACACCCGGGCAACGCCGGGCACCCAGGCTAGTTTATTATAAACAGAAACATCGTAGGTATTAAACGTAACATTAAATTCCTTTAAAATAAATTAACTAAACGGAAAGAAACCGAGACATATGCATGCGAGTATTATGGTTTTTTTTTTCTAAACAATCCACTTCTGGTAGGTTAAAAAAAAAAAATACCGGAGCTGAAATTGAAACCAAAACCTAAATATAAGTGAGTTAAGCACGATAACAATTAGACCAGCTTGCCATAGTGTTTAAAAAGTGTTTTCAAACCTACTTACTCTTAACATAAGGAAGCTGTTATGTCAACGGTTCACGCATGCGCAGTTGTGAAACAGTTGACAAAAAGATAAAAATCCGATGACCACCTCCCCCCACCCCCATGTAACAATTTTTCAATTTTGGCCGTTTAGCAACCCTTTTTCCGGATGAAAACCGATTAAAATGTTTTCCACATGTCTGAATATCCTATATACCAAATTTCAAGTCTGTAGATCAAAAATTTGTTGAGTATATAGGTTGAGAAGTGTCCTCACACATTCTCACTTTTATAGATATATAGATAGATATACAGTAATGATTAACGATGGGACGATTCAAATATTTTCCCCGATTCCGATACAATTACCGATTCTATACTAAATGCCCAATTCCGATACAATTACTGATTCCGATTCTTTATAAATCTCTAAATATTTAACTATATAGTTGTATTTTTCTCCGATTACCGTAAAAACATACATGTTAAATTTGCAAATATTTTCGTAAACGGAAAAATATACTTGTGGGGGGGGGGCGATCTATCGATTTTAGCTTCACTGATATTTTAAAATTAATAAATATTTATTATTTTATCATTATTACCAGCAATGGAAGATTTAGCTTTAAGCAAAATTAGATAAAAAAGACAAAACAATCGTTTTGGCATCAGAAAAGCGGTACAAATTTTTCCGATTCCGATACCCTCAAATATTCCGATTTTTCCGATTCCTGATTCGGATTTATCGTCCCAACACTAGTAATAATATTAATAAGCAGTAAAACTACAAATTTAAAAATAAGAGTGGCTTATGGCTCCAAAACTTCACACTATGATTGTCCACGTGGACTCTTGGCGCAACAAATAAATCGTGCAAACATTTTTGTTTCACCCAAACAAACCATCGACTCTCCAAGAAATACACGAGCGTACGCAGCTGCATTTTTTAAAAAATTATCTATTTCCTTCCTGTAAAAAAAAAAAAAAAAAAAAAAAAAAAAAAAAAAAAAAAAAAGGTAATCGATTTCTCTAGCTGATTAGCTGACGATTCGTCGCAGTCCTCATCCTCGTTAGATGTAATTATTCCATGATCACCTCGGACTTCCGTTTAAAAACACAATTGACAAGAGTGGAGACAGCAAGGGCGAGGGGGCGGTGGGGGGCACAAAAAAAAATGGACGAACCCCCACTCAGCACACACACATGCAAATTCTATATTCATTTCTTTCTCCTTTTGTTTCCGCTTCGTCGTTCGCTTCCGCCGCATTGACTCATTTTACACAACTGACCAAAAACCTTGGAAGCATTTATTATCTCCCTTACCCCCTTCGACACATAGTCAAACCAACCAACCAGCTTGTTAGTATGTTTGTTTTTGGTTTTTATTCTCTCCTTTGGCTATTGTGTATCTTTGTGTGTATATATATATATATATATATATATATATATATATATATATATCATGTCGAGGAAGAAGAGGAAAAAAAAAGATTGATAAAGGAGTCTTACTTCGAAATATATTTCTTTAAAAATAAACACCCGTTTATTTTATAAAAAATTTTGCGTTGCAGTTTTGGCTTCAAATGTATTTATACATGTTTTATTCTTCAAATTTCACTCAACGCTTCTAACGGATATACACAAAAATAACTACCCATTATATATATATATATATATATATATATATATATAACAATTCGACAGTTTATTTATTTGCAGACTGTTATCCTCATCTCCATAGTTGCTGTTGTTCCACTACATTTCGGCCAACTCATCCTCTGATCTCCTTCAGGTGATCAACCGTGATGGGGCAGGAATGCTGAATCTTGTAATTGTATCCCCAGTAATTACTGCCTTCCATAGTTGTTGTTGTCTTACCACGCTTTGGCCAACTAAGTCTCTAACCTGCTTTGGGTAGAATTGAAGCTGCTATCTTCAGACAATGCTCACCTGAAACTGGATTCAACCCCTCTATCCACTGCGCCTGTAGAAGGCCAAAGGAGGAGTTGGCCGAAACGTGGTAAAGCAACAACAACTATAAAGATGAGGAAAACAGCCCGCAAATAAATAAATGCACAAAATTAATCATCACAAAGGATTCCAATGAAAAATCAAAAGCAAATATGTGTGTTAGTGTGTGCGTTTTTTGCATGTCCGACAAACGCTTTGGGGGGGGGGGGGGTCGCGCTCGGGTGGGGTACCACTTCTTACAACTTTTTATATGCTCCCTAGATTATAATACCTCCGATTTACAAAAACTTTTATTCGAGCGACTTTTACATTATAAAATTCCCGCTATTCTGTTTTCTCTTGTGTTTTTTTGTATAAATAAAGCGAAAGTAATCGAAGAAAATACGATTCTCTGGCACACTTGCCAGGGATTTCTAGAAAAGCAATAAGCTTTGATCAATGTGGGGAAAACCCATTATATCAGACAATTGCTATTCATTTGGACATGCCCCTTTTTTATGGGGGAGCTGGTTTTCCCCAGGTTAAGTGCGTGATATTTGACATCGTTAAATTTACGCGCACACGTGTGAACTCATTCACTTAACTTTTTAATCGTTTGTCACTTCTCTGCCTTCTTAGCGTAGCAGTAAGATGTCGCGTTTTCTTTCACTTTCTTTTCCAACTTCGCCTCAAGGCTTCGGGATCGAGCCTGCCTTTCTTTTCTTTTTTTCAATACACACCAACAAACACCTGGGCAACGCCGGTCACCCCCGCTAGTCTATATATATAAAAGCGAGAATGTATGTTCGCTTTTTGTGTATGTCCAAGAAAGGCTTTTTTCAGAGAAGCGGTCAGTCGGTTCACAACTTTTTAAAACTTTTTATATCACATGTAAATCGTAATATCTCACAGTTAACAATGGAGCTCGCCTGTCTATTTAATTTGCTCGACTTTGGGAAGATAAATATTCAACAGTTTTCGCTCGCCGCATGTAGGTTAGGCCTTTTCCTATAATGTTTCCCCCTACTCCCAACGTCTTGGGGGGGGAAAAAAAGCATTCCCGCACTAAATGAAATACTACCCCGCAGTTAAAAGTTGACCTCATTAAGTCATTAAAACGTCCACCTGCTAATTTAAGTAATTAAATAAATTCAAACTTGTTTCCGTTAGCATCTCGTGGTGGGGCAATTGTTAACGTCGCACATTTTTTTTTTTTCACACTTTAATTTACAACTTTGCCTCAAAGGTTCGGGTTCGATCCTCATACTTACCTACCAAAAATTTTTTTTTTATTTTAATTCCCCCCCCCCCCGGAGGTTTCACACACACCTCCAACACACCCGGCAACGCCGGGTACCCCTGTCTAGTCTAATATATATCTTTTTGAAACTCGATGTCTTGGAAGACAAATATCGAAAAACTGGGCAAAAACATTAATTTCGTCACCCTCAACTAGGCAGTTTTGTACAAGGAGGGGTCGCTTTTTTCGATGACATTTTAGCAAGTCATCGTCACTGTCGCATTGACTACGCTTAATTTCAACGTTCATGACTTCCGGTTTTGCCATGGACGCATCATCACGTTTTTGTTTTGTTTTTTACCTTCTTTTCCTCCTTCGCGTTACGGGTTTGAGCCTGCCTGCCTATTACCACTTTTTTTTTAACACCTCTCTTCACCCAAACTGCTACTGTTGTTTTGATCCCTCCCCCGCTACTACCACTTTTTTATCCCCTCCCCCCCCCGAATAATGCAGGGTACCCCTGCTAGTAAATATACATTCGACAGCTGTTCTTTTTTGTATAAAAATAATTTGAATAAATGTTACAATATTGAGTTAGAAAAAGAAAACTGGGTGCTTCTATATTATAATAACGATAAAAAATACTGAATTTAAAGTAAAGCAAATGGTACCTACGTAATTCTCATGTCACAAATAGTAACATATCCAAAAATTACGGAAAATGATATGGTAGAAAAATAATTATTAACGAAAAACAGTTTTCGGTAAAGTTTATATAGGAAATAAATTTTCTCCGACCATTTTCAATTACATTCGTCACATGACGTAAGCAACAGAACTTTATTATCTCCCCTGCCAACTTATCTATTTTTTTATTAAGCATCTGCATAATACAGTCTTTTCACAAATTATTTTTCTACCTTATTGGTTTCGTAATTTTTGGATATGCTACTATTTGAGACCTGATAATTACGTAGGCACCATTTGTTTCACTTAAAATTCATTTTTTTTTTTTTCTCGTTATAATATAGAAGCACCCAGTTTTCTCCTCTCAAACCTCCGACTCCGTGATCCTACTAGCACTTGACTTTAAGGATGTCGGCGTCTTTTTTTTTTATAACAAATCAAAAGTAAAATTGATATTTACAGTCATCTATAAATACAAAAGCGAAAATGTATGCATGTATGTATGTATGTATGTATGTATGTATGTATGTGTGTGTGTTTGCTTTTTCTGTATGGCTACAAAAGGCTTTTTTCAGAGAAGCGGTCGCTCGCTTCACAACTTTTTAAAACTTTTTATATCACATATAAATCGTAATATCTCA